>NW_027556820.1:0-121451 GCF_041903045.1 Epinephelus lanceolatus | reverse complement strand
AACCAGAAGAAACTGCCTTGCTACTATAGACTTCACCAAAGTACATGTTTCTGGCTTGGAGACTTGTTTCTGAGTGCTTCTGGTGAAAAGTAACAGCCTAAGTGACAACATGCTTTTCGGGCCCTGAAAAAACTAAAAGTGACATGTTGCTGTTTTCTGACCAACTAGTGATGAAAACCAGAAGAAACTGCCTTGCTACTATAGACTTCACCAAAGTACATGTTTCTGGCTTGGAGACTTGTTTCTGAGTGCTTCTGGTGAAAAGTAACAGCCTAAGTGACAACATGCTGTCAAAATGCTTTCTGACCCTGAAAACACTAAAAGTGACATGTTGCTGTTTTCTGACCAACTAGTGATGAAAACCAGAAGAAACTGCCTTGCTACTATAGACTTCACCAAAGTACATGTTTCTGGCTTGGAGACTGTTTCTGAGTGCTTCTGTGAAAAGTAACAGCCTAAGTGACAACATGCTTTTCGGGCCCTGAAAACACTAAAAGTGACATGTTGCTGTTTTCTGACCAACTAGTGATGAAAACCAGAAGAAACTGCCTTGCTACTATAGACTTCACCAAAGTACATGTTTCTGGCTTGGAAATTTGTTTCTGAGTGCTTCTGGACAAAAGTAACAGCCTAAGTGACAACATGCTGTCAAAATGCTTTTCTGACCCTGAAAACACTAAAAGTGACATGTTGCTGTTTTCTGACCAACTAGTGATGAAAACCAGAAGAAACTGCCTTGCTACTATAGACTTCACCAAAGTACATGTTTCTGGCTTGGAGACTTGTTTCTGAGTGCTTCTGGTGAAAAGTAACAGCCTAAGTGACAACATGCTTTTCGGGCCCTGAAAAAACTAAAAGTGACATGTTGCTGTTTCTGACCAACTAGTGATGAAAACCAGAAGAAACTGCCTTGCTACTATAGACTTCACCAAAGTACATGTTTCTGGCTTGGAAACTTGTTTCTGAGTGCTTCTGGACAAAAGTAACAGCCTAAATGACAACATGCTGTCAAAATGCTTTTCGGGCCCTGAAACACTAAAAGTGACATGTTGCTGTTTTCTGACCAACTAGTGATGAAAACCAGAAGAAACTGCCTTGCTACTATAGACTTCAGCAAAGTACATGTTTCTGGCATGGAAACTCGTGTCTGAGGGATTCTGGTGAAAAGTAACAGCCTAAGTGACAACATGCTGTCAAAATGCTTTTCGGCCCTGAAAACACTAAAAGTGACATGTTGCTGTTTTCTGACCAACTAGTGATGAAAACCAGAAGAAACTGCCTTGCTACTATAGACTTCACCAAAGTACATGTTTCTGGCTTGGAAATTTGTTTCTGAGTGCTTCTGGACAAAAGTAACAGCCTAAGTGACAACATGCTGTCAAAATGCTTTTCTGACCCTGAAAACACTAAAAGTGACATGTTGCTGTTTTCTGACCAACTAGTGATGAAAACCAGAAGAAACTGCCTTGCTACTATAGACTTCACCAAAGTACATGTTTCTGGCTTGGAGACTTGTTTCTGAGTGCTTCTGGTGAAAAGTAACAGCCTAAGTGACAACATGCTTTTCGGGCCCTGAAAAAACTAAAAGTGACATGTTGCTGTTTTCTGACCAACTAGTGATGAAAACCAGAAGAAACTGCCTTGCTACTATAGACTTCACCAAAGTACATGTTTCTGGCTTGGAGACTTGTTTCTGAGTGCTTCTGGTGAAAAGTAACAGCCTAAGTGACAACATGCTTTTCGGGCCCTGAAAAAACTAAAAGTGACATGTTGCTGTTTTCTGACCAACTAGTGATGAAAACCAGAAGAAACTGCCTTGCTACTATAGACTTCACCAAAGTACATGTTTCTGGCTTGGAGACTTGTTTCTGAGTGCTTCTGGTGAAAAGTAACAGCCTAAGTGACAACATGCTTTTCGGGCCCTGAAAAAACTAAAAGTGACATGTTGCTGTTTTCTGACCAACTAGTGATGAAAACCAGAAGAAACTGCCTTGCTACTATAGACTTCACCAAAGTACATGTTTCTGGCTTGGAGACTTGTTTCTGAGTGCTTCTGGTGAAAAGTAACAGCCTAAGTGACAACATGCTGTCAAAATGCTTTTCTGACCCTGAAAACACTAAAAGTGACATGTTGCTGTTTTCTGACCAACTAGTGATGAAAACCAGAAGAAACTGCCTTGCTACTATAGACTTCACCAAAGTACATGTTTCTGGCTTGGAGACTTGTTTCTGAGTGCTTCTGGTGAAAAGTAACAGCCTAAGTGACAACATGCTTTTCGGGCCCTGAAAACACTAAAAGTGACATGTTGCTGTTTCTGACCAACTAGTGATGAAAACCAGAAGAAACTGCCTTGCTACTATAGACTTCACCAAAGTACATGTTTCTGGCTTGGAAATTTGTTTCTGAGTGCTTCTGGACAAAAGTAACAGCCTAAGTGACAACATGCTGTCAAAATGCTTTTCTGACCCTGAAAACACTAAAAGTGACATGTTGCTGTTTTCTGACCAACTAGTGATGAAAACCAGAAGAAACTGCCTTGCTACTATAGACTTCACCAAAGTACATGTTTCTGGCTTGGAGACTTGTTTCTGAGTGCTTCTGGTGAAAAGTAACAGCCTAAGTGACAACATGCTTTTCGGGCCCTGAAAAAACTAAAAGTGACATGTTGCTGTTTTCTGACCAACTAGTGATGAAAACCAGAAGAAACTGCCTTGCTACTATAGACTTCACCAAAATACATGTTTCTGGCTTGGAAATTTGTTTCTGAGTGCTTCTGGACAAAAGTAACAGCCTAAGTGACAACATGCTGTCAAAATGCTTTTCGGCCCTGAAAACACTAAAGTGACATGTTGCTGTTTTCTGACCAACTAGTGATGAAAACCAGAAGAAACTGCCTTGCTACTATAGACTTCACCAAAGTACATGTTTCTGGCTTGGAAACTTGTTTCTGAGTGCTTCTGGACAAAAGTAACAGCCTAAATGACAACATGCTGTCAAAATGCTTTTCGGGCCCTGAAAACACTAAAAGTGACATGTTGCTGTTTTCTGACCAACTAGTGATGAAAACCAGAAGAAACTGCCTTGCTACTATAGACTTCACCAAAGTACATGTTTCTGGCTTGGAAACTTGTTTCTGAGTGCTTCTGGACAAAAGTAACAGCCTAAATGACAACATGCTGTCAAAATGCTTTTCGGGCCCTGAAAACACTAAAAGTGACATGTTGCTGTTTTCTGACCAACTAGTGATGAAAACCAGAAGAAACTGCCTTGCTACTATAGACTTCACCAAAGTACATGTTTCTGGCTTGGAAACTTGTTTCTGAGTGCTTCTGGACAAAAGTAACAGCCTAAATGACAACATGCTGTCAAAATGCTTTTCGGCCCTGAAAACACTAAAAGTGACATGTTGCTGTTTTCTGACCAACTAGTGATGAAAACCAGAAGAAACTGCCTTGCTACTATAGACTTCACCAAAGTACATGTTTCTGGCTTGGAAACTTGTTTCTGAGTGCTTCTGGACAAAAGTAACAGCCTAAATGACAACATGCTGTCAAAATGCTTTTCGGGCCCTGAAAACACTAAAAGTGACATGTTGCTGTTTTCTGACCAACTAGTGATGAAAACCAGAAGAAACTGCCTTGCTACTATAGACTTCACCAAAGTACATGTTTCTGGCTTGGAGACTTGTTTCTGAGTGCTTCTGGTGAAAAAGTAACAGCCTAAGTGACAACATGCTTTTCGGGCCCTGAAAAAACTAAAAGTGACATGTTGCTGTTTTCTGACCAACTAGTGATGAAAACCAGAAGAAACTGCCTTGCTACTTTAGACTTCACCAAAGTACATGTTTCTGGCTTGGAGACTTGTTTCTGAGTGCTTCTGGTGAAAAGTAACAGCCTAAGTGACAACATGCTTTTCGGGCCCTGAAAAAACTAAAAGTGACATGTTGCTGTTTTCTGACCAACTAGTGATGAAAACCAGAAGAAACTGCCTTGCTACTATAGACTTCACCAAAGTACATGTTTCTGGCTTGGAGACTTGTTTCTGAGTGCTTCTGGTGAAAAGTAACAGCCTAAGTGACAACATGCTTTTCGGGCCCTGAAAAAACTAAAAGTGACATGTTGCTGTTTTCTGACCAACTAGTGATGAAAACCAGAAGAAACTGCCTTGCTACTATAGACTTCACCAAAGTACATGTTTCTGGCTTGGAGACTTGTTTCTGAGTGCTTCTGGTGAGAAGTAACAACCTAAGTGACAACATGCTGTCAAAATGCTTTTCTGACCCTGAAAACACTAAAAGTGACATGTTGCTGTTTTCTGACCAACTAGTGATGAAAACCAGAAGAAACTGCCTTGCTACTATAGACTTCACCAAAGTACATGTTTCTGGCTTGGAGACTTGTTTCTGAGTGCTTCTGGTGAAAAGTAACAGCCTAAGTGACAACATGCTTTCGGGCCCTGAAAAAACTAAAAGTGACATGTTGCTGTTTTCTGACCAACTAGTGATGAAAACCAGAAGAAACTGCCTTGCTACTATAGACTTCACCAAAGTACATGTTTCTGCTTGGAAATTTGTTTCTGAGTGCTTCTGGACAAAAGTAACAGCCTAAGTGACAACATGCTGTCAAAATGCTTTTCTGACCCTGAAAACACTAAAAGTGACATGTTGCTGTTTTCTGACCAACTAGTGATGAAAACCAGAAGAAACTGCCTTGCTACTATAGACTTCACCAAAGTACATGTTTCTGGCTTGGAAACTTGTTTCTGAGTGCTTCTGGACAAAAGTAACAGCCTAAATGACAACATGCTGTCAAAATGCTTTTCGGGCCCTGAAAACACTAAAAGTGACATGTTGCTGTTTTCTGACCAACTAGTGATGAAAACCAGAAGAAACTGCCTTGCTACTATAGACTTCACCAAAGTACATGTTTCTGGCTTGGAGACTTGTTTCTGAGTGCTTCTGGTGAAAAGTAACAGCCTAAGTGACAACATGCTTTTCGGGCCCTGAAAACACTAAAAGTGACATGTTGCTGTTTTCTGACCAACTAGTGATGAAAACCAGAAGAAACTGCCTTTCTACTATAGACTTCAGCAAAGTACATGTTTCTGGCTCAGAAACTCGTTTCTGAGTGCTTCTGGACAAAAGTAACAGCCTAAGTGACAACATGCTGTCAAAATGCTTTTCGGCCCTGAAAACACTAAAAGTGACATGTTGCTGTTTTCTGACCAACTAGTGATGAAAACCAGAAGAAACTGCCTTGCTACTATAGACTTCACCAAAATACATGTTTCTGGCTTGGAAATTTGTTTCTGAGTGCTTCTGGACAAAAGTAACAGCCTAAGTGACAACATGCTGTCAAAATGCTTTCGGGCCCTGAAAACACTAAAAGTGACATGTTGCTGTTTTCTGACCAACTAGTGATGAAAACCAGAAGAAACTGCCTTGCTACTATAGACTTCACCAAAGTACATGTTTCTGGCTTGGAAACTTGTTTCTGAGTGCTTCTGGACAAAAGTAACAGCCTAAATGACAACATGCTGTCAAAATGCTTTTCGGGCCCTGAAAACACTAAAAGTGACATGTTGCTGTTTTCTGACCAACTAGTGATGAAAACCAGAAGAAACTGCCTTGCTACTATAGACTTCACCAAAGTACATGTTTCTGGCTTGGAAACTTGTTTCTGAGTGCTTCTGGACAAAAGTAACAGCCTAAATGACAACATGCTGTCAAAATGCTTTTCGGGCCCTGAAAACACTAAAAGTGACATGTTGCTGTTTTCTGACCAACTAGTGATGAAAACCAGAAGAAACTGCCTTGCTACTATAGACTTCACCAAAGTACATGTTTCTGGCTTGGAAACTTGTTTCTGAGTGCTTCTGGACAAAAGTAACAGCCTAAATGACAACATGCTGTCAAAATGCTTTTCGGGCCCTGAAAACACTAAAAGTGACATGTTGCTGTTTTCTGACCAACTAGTGATGAAACCAGAAGAAACTGCCTTGCTACTATAGACTTCACCAAAGTACATGTTTCTGGCTTGGAAACTTGTTTCTGAGTGCTTCTGGACAAAAGTAACAGCCTAAATGACAACATGCTGTCAAAATGCTTTTCGGGCCCTGAAAACACTAAAAGTGACATGTTGCTGTTTTCTGACCAACTAGTGATGAAAACCAGAAGAAACTGCCTTGCTACTATAGACTTCACCAAAGTACATGTTTCTGGCTTGGAGACTTGTTTCTGAGTGCTTCTGGTGAAAAGTAACAGCCTAAGTGACAACATGCTTTTCGGGCCCTGAAAAAACTAAAAGTGACATGTTGCTGTTTTCTGACCAACTAGTGATGAAAACCAGAAGAAACTGCCTTGCTACTATAGACTTCACCAAAGTACATGTTTCTGGCTTGGAGACTTGTTCTGAGTGCTTCTGGTGAAAAGTAACAGCCTAAGTGACAACATGCTTTTCGGGCCCTGAAAAAACTAAAAGTGACATGTTGCTGTTTTCTGACCAACTAGTGATGAAAACCAGAAGAAACTGCCTTGCTACTATAGACTTCACCAAAGTACATGTTTCTGGCTTGGAGACTTGTTTCTGAGTGCTTCTGGTGAAAAGTAACAGCCTAAGTGACAACATGCTTTTCGGGCCCTGAAAAAACTAAAAGTGACATGTTGCTGTTTTCTGACCAACTAGTGATGAAAACCAGAAGAAACTGCCTTGCTACTATAGACTTCACCAAAGTACATGTTTCTGGCTTGGAGACTTGTTTCTGAGTGCTTCTGGTGAAAAGTAACAGCCTAAGTGACAACATGCTGTCAAAATGCTTTTCTGACCCTGAAAACACTAAAAGTGACATGTTGCTGTTTTCTGACCAACTAGTGATGAAAACCAGAAGAAACTGCCTTGCTACTATAGACTTCACCAAAGTACATGTTTCTGGCTTGGAGACTTGTTTCTGAGTGCTTCTGGTGAAAAGTAACAGCCTAAGTGACAACATGCTTTTCGGCCCTGAAAACACTAAAAGTGACATGTTGCTGTTTTCTGACCAACTAGTGATGAAAACCAGAAGAAACTGCCTTGCTACTATAGACTTCACCAAAGTACATGTTTCTGGCTTGGAAATTTGTTTCTGAGTGCTTCTGGACAAAAGTAACAGCCTAAGTGACAACATGCTGTCAAAATGCTTTTCTGACCCTGAAAACACTAAAAGTGACATGTTGCTGTTTTCTGACCAACTAGTGATGAAAACCAGAAGAAACTGCCTTGCTACTATAGACTTCACCAAAGTACATGTTTCTGGCTTGGAGACTTGTTTCTGAGTGCTTCTGGTGAAAAGTAACAGCCTAAGTGACAACATGCTTTTCGGGCCCTGAAAAAACTAAAAGTGACATGTTGCTGTTTTCTGACCAACTAGTGATGAAAACCAGAAGAAACTGCCTTGCTACTATAGACTTCACCAAAGTACATGTTTCTGGCTTGGAGACTTGTTTCTGAGTGCTTCTGGTGAAAAGTAACAGCCTAAGTGACAACATGCTTTTCGGGCCCTGAAAAAACTAAAAGTGACATGTTGCTGTTTTCTGACCAACTAGTGATGAAAACCAGAAGAAACTGCCTTGCTACTATAGACTTCACCAAAGTACATGTTTCTGGCTTGGAGACTTGTTTCTGAGTGCTTCTGGTGAAAAGTAACAGCCTAAGTGACAACATGCTGTCAAAATGCTTTCTGACCCTGAAAACACTAAAAGTGACATGTTGCTGTTTTCTGACCAACTAGTGATGAAAACCAGAAGAAACTGCCTTGCTACTATAGACTTCACCAAAGTACATGTTTCTGGCTTGGAGACTTGTTTCTGAGTGCTTCTGGTGAAAAGTAACAGCCTAAGTGACAACATGCTTTTCGGGCCCTGAAAACACTAAAAGTGACATGTTGCTGTTTTCTGACCAACTAGTGATGAAAACCAGAAGAAACTGCCTTGCTACTATAGACTTCACCAAAGTACATGTTTCTGGCTTGGAAATTTGTTTCTGAGTGCTTCTGGACAAAAGTAACAGCCTAAGTGACAACATGCTGTCAAAATGCTTTTCTGACCCTGAAAACACTAAAAGTGACATGTTGCTGTTTTCTGACCAACTAGTGATGAAAACCAGAAGAAACTGCCTTGCTACTATAGACTTCACCAAAGTACATGTTTCTGGCTTGGAGACTTGTTTCTGAGTGCTTCTGGTGAAAAGTAACAGCCTAAGTGACAACATGCTTTTCGGCCCTGAAAACACTAAAAGTGACATGTTGCTGTTTTCTGACCAACTAGTGATGAAAACCAGAAGAAACTGCCTTGCTACTATAGACTTCACCAAAATACATGTTTCTGGCTTGGAAATTTGTTTCTGAGTGCTTCTGGACAAAAGTAACAGCCTAAGTGACAACATGCTGTCAAAATGCTTTTCGGGCCCTGAAAACACTAAAAGTGACATGTTGCTGTTTTCTGACCAACTAGTGATGAAAACCAGAAGAAACTGCCTTGCTACTATAGACTTCAGCAAAGTACATGTTTCTGGCATGGAAACTCGTGTCTGAGGGATTCTGGTGAAAAGTAACAGCCTAAGTGACAACATGCTGTCAAAATGCTTTTCGGGCCCTGAAAACACTAAAAGTGACATGTTGCTGTTTTCTGACCAACTAGTGATGAAAACCAGAAGAAACTGCCTTGCTACTATAGACTTCACCAAAGTACATGTTTCTGGCTTGGAAATTTGTTTCTGAGTGCTTCTGGACAAAGTAACAGCCTAAGTGACAACATGCTGTCAAAATGCTTTTCTGACCCTGAAAACACTAAAAGTGACATGTTGCTGTTTTCTGACCAACTAGTGATGAAAACCAGAAGAAACTGCCTTGCTACTATAGACTTCACCAAAGTACATGTTTCTGGCTTGGAGACTTGTTTCTGAGTGCTTCTGGTGAAAAGTAACAGCCTAAGTGACAACATGCTTTTCGGGCCTGAAAAAACTAAAGTGACATGTTGCTGTTTTCTGACCAACTAGTGATGAAAACCAGAAGAAACTGCCTTGCTACTATAGACTTCACCAAAGTACATGTTTCTGGCTTGGAGACTTGTTTCTGAGTGCTTCTGGTGAAAAGTAACAGCCTAAGTGACAACATGCTTTTCGGGCCCTGAAAAAACTAAAAGTGACATGTTGCTGTTTTCTGACCAACTAGTGATGAAAACCAGAAGAAACTGCCTTGCTACTATAGACTTCACCAAAGTACATGTTTCTGGCTTGGAGACTTGTTTCTGAGTGCTTCTGGTGAAAAGTAACAGCCTAAGTGACAACATGCTTTTCGGGCCCTGAAAAACTAAAAGTGACATGTTGCTGTTTTCTGACCAACTAGTGATGAAAACCAGAAGAAACTGCCTTGCTACTATAGACTTCACCAAAGTACATGTTTCTGGCTTGGAGACTTGTTTCTGAGTGCTTCTGGTGAAAAGTAACAGCCTAAGTGACAACATGCTGTCAAATGCTTTTCTGACCCTGAAAACACTAAAAGTGACATGTTGCTGTTTTCTGACCAACTAGTGATGAAAACCAGAAGAAACTGCCTTGCTACTATAGACTTCACCAAAGTACATGTTTCTGGCTTGGAGACTTGTTTCTGAGTGCTTCTGGTGAAAAGTAACAGCCTAAGTGACAACATGCTTTTCGGGCCCTGAAAACACTAAAAGTGACATGTTGCTGTTTTCTGACCAACTAGTGATGAAAACCAGAAGAAACTGCCTTGCTACTATAGACTTCACCAAAGTACATGTTTCTGGCTTGGAAATTTGTTTCTGAGTGCTTCTGGACAAAAGTAACAGCCTAAGTGACAACATGCTGTCAAAATGCTTTTCTGACCCTGAAAACACTAAAAGTGACATGTTGCTGTTTTCTGACCAACTAGTGATGAAAACCAGAAGAAACTGCCTTGCTACTATAGACTTCACCAAAGTACATGTTTCTGGCTTGGAGACTTGTTTCTGAGTGCTTCTGGTGAAAAGTAACAGCCTAAGTGACAACATGCTTTTCGGGCCCTGAAAAAACTAAAAGTGACATGTTGCTGTTTTCTGACCAACTAGTGATGAAAACCAGAAGAAACTGCCTTGCTACTATAGACTTCACCAAAATACATGTTTCTGGCTTGGAAATTTGTTTCTGAGTGCTTCTGGACAAAAGTAACAGCCTAAGTGACAACATGCTGTCAAAATGCTTTTCGGGCCCTGAAAACACTAAAAGTGACATGTTGCTGTTTTCTGACCAACTAGTGATGAAAACCAGAAGAAACTGCCTTGCTACTATAGACTTCACCAAAGTACATGTTTCTGGCTTGGAAACTTGTTTCTGAGTGCTTCTGGACAAAAGTAACAGCCTAAATGACAACATGCTGTCAAAATGCTTTTCGGGCCCTGAAAACACTAAAAGTGACATGTTGCTGTTTTCTGACCAACTAGTGATGAAAACCAGAAGAAACTGCCTTGCTACTATAGACTTCACCAAAGTACATGTTTCTGGCTTGGAAACTTGTTTCTGAGTGCTTCTGGACAAAAGTAACAGCCTAAATGACAACATGCTGTCAAAATGCTTTTCGGGCCCTGAAAACACTAAAAGTGACATGTTGCTGTTTTCTGACCAACTAGTGATGAAAACCAGAAGAAACTGCCTTGCTACTATAGACTTCACCAAAGTACATGTTTCTGGCTTGGAAACTTGTTTCTGAGTGCTTCTGGACAAAAGTAACAGCCTAAATGACAACATGCTGTCAAAATGCTTTTCGGGCCCTGAAAACACTAAAAGTGACATGTTGCTGTTTTCTGACCAACTAGTGATGAAAACCAGAAGAAACTGCCTTGCTACTATAGACTTCACCAAAGTACATGTTTCTGGCTTGGAAACTTGTTTCTGAGTGCTTCTGGACAAAAGTAACAGCCTAAATGACAACATGCTGTCAAAATGCTTTTCGGGCCCTGAAAACACTAAAAGTGACATGTTGCTGTTTTCTGACCAACTAGTGATGAAAACCAGAAGAAACTGCCTTGCTACTATAGACTTCACCAAAGTACATGTTTCTGGCTTGGAGACTTGTTTCTGAGTGCTTCTGGTGAAAAGTAACAGCCTAAGTGACAACATGCTTTTCGGGCCCTGAAAAAACTAAAAGTGACATGTTGCTGTTTTCTGACCAACTAGTGATGAAAACCAGAAGAAACTGCCTTGCTACTATAGACTTCACCAAAGTACATGTTTCTGGCTTGGAAATTTGTTTCTGAGTGCTTCTGGACAAAAGTAACAGCCTAAGTGACAACATGCTGTCAAAATGCTTTTCTGACCCTGAAAACACTAAAAGTGACATGTTGCTGTTTTCTGACCAACTAGTGATGAAAACCAGAAGAAACTGCCTTGCTACTATAGACTTCACCAAAGTACATGTTTCTGGCTTGGAAACTTGTTTCTGAGTGCTTCTGGACAAAAGTAACAGCCTAAATGACAACATGCTGTCAAAATGCTTTTCGGGCCCTGAAAACACTAAAAGTGACATGTTGCTGTTTTCTGACCAACTAGTGATGAAAACCAGAAGAAACTGCCTTGCTACTATAGACTTCACCAAAGTACATGTTTCTGGCTTGGAGACTTGTTTCTGAGTGCTTCTGGTGAAAAGTAACAGCCTAAGTGACAACATGCTTTTCGGGCCCTGAAAACACTAAAAGTGACATGTTGCTGTTTTCTGACCAACTAGTGATGAAAACCAGAAGAAACTGCCTTTCTACTATAGACTTCAGCAAAGTACATGTTTCTGGCTCAGAAACTCGTTTCTGAGTGCTTCTGGACAAAAGTAACAGCCTAAGTGACAACATGCTGTCAAAATGCTTTTCGGGCCCTGAAAACACTAAAAGTGACATGTTGCTGTTTTCTGACCAACTAGTGATGAAAACCAGAAGAAACTGCCTTGCTACTATAGACTTCACCAAAATACATGTTTCTGGCTTGGAAATTTGTTTCTGAGTGCTTCTGGACAAAAGTAACAGCCTAAGTGACAACATGCTGTCAAAATGCTTTTCGGGCCCTGAAAACACTAAAAGTGACATGTTGCTGTTTTCTGACCAACTAGTGATGAAAACCAGAAGAAACTGCCTTGCTACTATAGACTTCACCAAAGTACATGTTTCTGGCTTGGAAACTTGTTTCTGAGTGCTTCTGGACAAAAGTAACAGCCTAAATGACAACATGCTGTCAAAATGCTTTTCGGGCCCTGAAAACACTAAAAGTGACATGTTGCTGTTTTCTGACCAACTAGTGATGAAAACCAGAAGAAACTGCCTTGCTACTATAGACTTCACCAAAGTACATGTTTCTGGCTTGGAAACTTGTTTCTGAGTGCTTCTGGACAAAAGTAACAGCCTAAATGACAACATGCTGTCAAAATGCTTTTCGGGCCCTGAAAACACTAAAAGTGACATGTTGCTGTTTTCTGACCAACTAGTGATGAAAACCAGAAGAAACTGCCTTGCTACTATAGACTTCACCAAAGTACATGTTTCTGGCTTGGAAACTTGTTTCTGAGTGCTTCTGGACAAAAGTAACAGCCTAAATGACAACATGCTGTCAAAATGCTTTTCGGGCCCTGAAAACACTAAAAGTGACATGTTGCTGTTTTCTGACCAACTAGTGATGAAAACCAGAAGAAACTGCCTTGCTACTATAGACTTCACCAAAGTACATGTTTCTGGCTTGGAGACTTGTTTCTGAGTGCTTCTGGTGAAAAGTAACAGCCTAAGTGACAACATGCTTTTCGGGCCCTGAAAAAACTAAAAGTGACATGTTGCTGTTTTCTGACCAACTAGTGATGAAAACCAGAAGAAACTGCCTTGCTACTATAGACTTCACCAAAGTACATGTTTCTGGCTTGGAGACTTGTTTCTGAGTGCTTCTGGTGAAAAGTAACAGCCTAAGTGACAACATGCTTTTCGGGCCCTGAAAAAACTAAAAGTGACATGTTGCTGTTTTCTGACCAACTAGTGATGAAAACCAGAAGAAACTGCCTTGCTACTATAGACTTCACCAAAGTACATGTTTCTGGCTTGGAGACTTGTTTCTGAGTGCTTCTGGTGAAAAGTAACAGCCTAAGTGACAACATGCTTTTCGGGCCCTGAAAAAACTAAAAGTGACATGTTGCTGTTTTCTGACCAACTAGTGATGAAAACCAGAAGAAACTGCCTTGCTACTATAGACTTCACCAAAGTACATGTTTCTGGCTTGGAGACTTGTTTCTGAGTGCTTCTGGTGAAAAGTAACAGCCTAAGTGACAACATGCTGTCAAAATGCTTTTCTGACCCTGAAAACACTAAAAGTGACATGTTGCTGTTTTCTGACCAACTAGTGATGAAAACCAGAAGAAACTGCCTTGCTACTATAGACTTCACCAAAGTACATGTTTCTGGCTTGGAGACTTGTTTCTGAGTGCTTCTGGTGAAAAGTAACAGCCTAAGTGACAACATGCTTTTCGGGCCCTGAAAACACTAAAAGTGACATGTTGCTGTTTTCTGACCAACTAGTGATGAAAACCAGAAGAAACTGCCTTGCTACTATAGACTTCAGCAAAGTACATGTTTCTGGCTTGGAAATTTGTTTCTGAGTGCTTCTGGACAAAAGTAACAGCCTAAGTGACAACATGCTGTCAAAATGCTTTTCTGACCCTGAAAACACTAAAAGTGACATGTTGCTGTTTTCTGACCAACTAGTGATGAAAACCAGAAGAAACTGCCTTGCTACTATAGACTTCACCAAAGTACATGTTTCTGGCTTGGAGACTTGTTTCTGAGTGCTTCTGGTGAAAAGTAACAGCCTAAGTGACAACATGCTTTTCGGGCCCTGAAAAAACTAAAAGTGACATGTTGCTGTTTTCTGACCAACTAGTGATGAAAACCAGAAGAAACTGCCTTGCTACTATAGACTTCACCAAAATACATGTTTCTGGCTTGGAAATTTGTTTCTGAGTGCTTCTGGACAAAAGTAACAGCCTAAGTGACAACATGCTGTCAAAATGCTTTTCGGGCCCTGAAAACACTAAAAGTGACATGTTGCTGTTTTCTGACCAACTAGTGATGAAAACCAGAAGAAACTGCCTTGCTACTATAGACTTCACCAAAGTACATGTTTCTGGCTTGGAAACTTGTTTCTGAGTGCTTCTGGACAAAAGTAACAGCCTAAATGACAACATGCTGTCAAAATGCTTTTCGGGCCCTGAAAACACTAAAAGTGACATGTTGCTGTTTTCTGACCAACTAGTGATGAAAACCAGAAGAAACTGCCTTGCTACTATAGACTTCACCAAAGTACATGTTTCTGGCTTGGAAATTTGTTTCTGAGTGCTTCTGGACAAAAGTAACAGCCTAAGTGACAACATGCTGTCAAAATGCTTTTCTGACCCTGAAAACACTAAAAGTGACATGTTGCTGTTTTCTGACCAACTAGTGATGAAAACCAGAAGAAACTGCCTTGCTACTATAGACTTCACCAAAGTACATGTTTCTGGCTTGGAGACTTGTTTCTGAGTGCTTCTGGTGAAAAGTAACAGCCTAAGTGACAACATGCTTTTCGGGCCCTGAAAAAACTAAAAGTGACATGTTGCTGTTTTCTGACCAACTAGTGATGAAAACCAGAAGAAACTGCCTTGCTACTATAGACTTCACCAAAGTACATGTTTCTGGCTTGGAGACTTGTTTCTGAGTGCTTCTGGTGAAAAGTAACAGCCTAAGTGACAACATGCTTTTCGGGCCCTGAAAAAACTAAAAGTGACATGTTGCTGTTTTCTGACCAACTAGTGATGAAAACCAGAAGAAACTGCCTTGCTACTATAGACTTCACCAAAGTACATGTTTCTGGCTTGGAGACTTGTTTCTGAGTGCTTCTGGTGAAAAGTAACAGCCTAAGTGACAACATGCTGTCAAAATGCTTTTCTGACCCTGAAAACACTAAAAGTGACATGTTGCTGTTTTCTGACCAACTAGTGATGAAAACCAGAAGAAACTGCCTTGCTACTATAGACTTCACCAAAGTACATGTTTCTGGCTTGGAGACTTGTTTCTGAGTGCTTCTGGTGAAAAGTAACAGCCTAAGTGACAACATGCTTTTCGGGCCCTGAAAACACTAAAAGTGACATGTTGCTGTTTTCTGACCAACTAGTGATGAAAACCAGAAGAAACTGCCTTGCTACTATAGACTTCACCAAAGTACATGTTTCTGGCTTGGAAATTTGTTTCTGAGTGCTTCTGGACAAAAGTAACAGCCTAAGTGACAACATGCTGTCAAAATGCTTTTCTGACCCTGAAAACACTAAAAGTGACATGTTGCTGTTTTCTGACCAACTAGTGATGAAAACCAGAAGAAACTGCCTTGCTACTATAGACTTCACCAAAGTACATGTTTCTGGCTTGGAGACTTGTTTCTGAGTGCTTCTGGTGAAAAGTAACAGCCTAAGTGACAACATGCTTTTCGGGCCCTGAAAAAACTAAAAGTGACATGTTGCTGTTTTCTGACCAACTAGTGATGAAAACCAGAAGAAACTGCCTTGCTACTATAGACTTCACCAAAATACATGTTTCTGGCTTGGAAATTTGTTTCTGAGTGCTTCTGCACAAAAGTAACAGCCTAAGTGACAACATGCTGTCAAAATGCTTTTCGGGCCCTGAAAACACTAAAAGTGACATGTTGCTGTTTTCTGACCAACTAGTGATGAAAACCAGAAGAAACTGCCTTGCTACTATAGACTTCACCAAAGTACATGTTTCTGGCTTGGAAACTTGTTTCTGAGTGCTTCTGGACAAAAGTAACAGCCTAAATGACAACATGCTGTCAAAATGCTTTTCGGGCCCTGAAAACACTAAAAGTGACATGTTGCTGTTTTCTGACCAACTAGTGATGAAAACCAGAAGAAACTGCCTTGCTACTATAGACTTCACCAAAGTACATGTTTCTGGCTTGGAAACTTGTTTCTGAGTGCTTCTGGACAAAAGTAACAGCCTAAATGACAACATGCTGTCAAAATGCTTTTCGGGCCCTGAAAACACTAAAAGTGACATGTTGCTGTTTTCTGACCAACTAGTGATGAAAACCAGAAGAAACTGCCTTGCTACTATAGACTTCACCAAAGTACATGTTTCTGGCTTGGAAACTTGTTTCTGAGTGCTTCTGGACAAAAGTAACAGCCTAAATGACAACATGCTGTCAAAATGCTTTTCGGGCCCTGAAAACACTAAAAGTGACATGTTGCTGTTTTCTGACCAACTAGTGATGAAAACCAGAAGAAACTGCCTTGCTACTATAGACTTCAGCAAAGTACATGTTTCTGGCATGGAAACTCGTGTCTGAGGGATTCTGGTGAAAAGTAACAGCCTAAGTGACAACATGCTGTCAAAATGCTTTTCGGGCCCTGAAAACACTAAAAGTGACATGTTGCTGTTTTCTGACCAACTAGTGATGAAAACCAGAAGAAACTGCCTTGCTACTATAGACTTCACCAAAGTACATGTTTCTGGCTTGGAAATTTGTTTCTGAGTGCTTCTGGACAAAAGTAACAGCCTAAGTGACAACATGCTGTCAAAATGCTTTTCTGACCCTGAAAACACTAAAAGTGACATGTTGCTGTTTTCTGACCAACTAGTGATGAAAACCAGAAGAAACTGCCTTGCTACTATAGACTTCACCAAAGTACATGTTTCTGGCTTGGAGACTTGTTTCTGAGTGCTTCTGGTGAAAAGTAACAGCCTAAGTGACAACATGCTTTTCGGGCCCTGAAAAAACTAAAAGTGACATGTTGCTGTTTTCTGACCAACTAGTGATGAAAACCAGAAGAAACTGCCTTGCTACTATAGACTTCACCAAAGTACATGTTTCTGGCTTGGAGACTTGTTTCTGAGTGCTTCTGGTGAAAAGTAACAGCCTAAGTGACAACATGCTTTTCGGGCCCTGAAAAAACTAAAAGTGACATGTTGCTGTTTTCTGACCAACTAGTGATGAAAACCAGAAGAAACTGCCTTGCTACTATAGACTTCACCAAAGTACATGTTTCTGGCTTGGAGACTTGTTTCTGAGTGCTTCTGGTGAAAAGTAACAGCCTAAGTGACAACATGCTTTTCGGGCCCTGAAAAAACTAAAAGTGACATGTTGCTGTTTTCTGACCAACTAGTGATGAAAACCAGAAGAAACTGCCTTGCTACTATAGACTTCACCAAAGTACATGTTTCTGGCTTGGAGACTTGTTTCTGAGTGCTTCTGGTGAAAAGTAACAGCCTAAGTGACAACATGCTGTCAAAATGCTTTTCTGACCCTGAAAACACTAAAAGTGACATGTTGCTGTTTTCTGACCAACTAGTGATGAAAACCAGAAGAAACTGCCTTGCTACTATAGACTTCACCAAAGTACATGTTTCTGGCTTGGAGACTTGTTTCTGAGTGCTTCTGGTGAAAAGTAACAGCCTAAGTGACAACATGCTTTTCGGGCCCTGAAAACACTAAAAGTGACATGTTGCTGTTTTCTGACCAACTAGTGATGAAAACCAGAAGAAACTGCCTTGCTACTATAGACTTCACCAAAGTACATGTTTCTGGCTTGGAAATTTGTTTCTGAGTGCTTCTGGACAAAAGTAACAGCCTAAGTGACAACATGCTGTCAAAATGCTTTTCTGACCCTGAAAACACTAAAAGTGACATGTTGCTGTTTTCTGACCAACTAGTGATGAAAACCAGAAGAAACTGCCTTGCTACTATAGACTTCACCAAAGTACATGTTTCTGGCTTGGAGACTTGTTTCTGAGTGCTTCTGGTGAAAAGTAACAGCCTAAGTGACAACATGCTTTTCGGGCCCTGAAAAAACTAAAAGTGACATGTTGCTGTTTTCTGACCAACTAGTGATGAAAACCAGAAGAAACTGCCTTGCTACTATAGACTTCACCAAAATACATGTTTCTGGCTTGGAAATTTGTTTCTGAGTGCTTCTGGACAAAAGTAACAGCCTAAGTGACAACATGCTGTCAAAATGCTTTTCGGGCCCTGAAAACACTAAAAGTGACATGTTGCTGTTTTCTGACCAACTAGTGATGAAAACCAGAAGAAACTGCCTTGCTACTATAGACTTCACCAAAGTACATGTTTCTGGCTTGGAAACTTGTTTCTGAGTGCTTCTGGACAAAAGTAACAGCCTAAATGACAACATGCTGTCAAAATGCTTTTCGGGCCCTGAAAACACTAAAAGTGACATGTTGCTGTTTTCTGACCAACTAGTGATGAAAACCAGAAGAAACTGCCTTGCTACTATAGACTTCACCAAAGTACATGTTTCTGGCTTGGAAACTTGTTTCTGAGTGCTTCTGGACAAAAGTAACAGCCTAAATGACAACATGCTGTCAAAATGCTTTTCGGGCCCTGAAAACACTAAAAGTGACATGTTGCTGTTTTCTGACCAACTAGTGATGAAAACCAGAAGAAACTGCCTTGCTACTATAGACTTCACCAAAGTACATGTTTCTGGCTTGGAAACTTGTTTCTGAGTGCTTCTGGACAAAAGTAACAGCCTAAATGACAACATGCTGTCAAAATGCTTTTCGGGCCCTGAAAACACTAAAAGTGACATGTTGCTGTTTTCTGACCAACTAGTGATGAAAACCAGAAGAAACTGCCTTGCTACTATAGACTTCACCAAAGTACATGTTTCTGGCTTGGAGACTTGTTTCTGAGTGCTTCTGGTGAAAAGTAACAGCCTAAGTGACAACATGCTTTTCGGGCCCTGAAAAAACTAAAAGTGACATGTTGCTGTTTTCTGACCAACTAGTGATGAAAACCAGAAGAAACTGCCTTGCTACTATAGACTTCACCAAAGTACATGTTTCTGGCTTGGAGACTTGTTTCTGAGTGCTTCTGGTGAAAAGTAACAGCCTAAGTGACAACATGCTTTTCGGGCCCTGAAAAAACTAAAAGTGACATGTTGCTGTTTTCTGACCAACTAGTGATGAAAACCAGAAGAAACTGCCTTGCTACTATAGACTTCACCAAAGTACATGTTTCTGGCTTGGAGACTTGTTTCTGAGTGCTTCTGGTGAAAAGTAACAGCCTAAGTGACAACATGCTTTTCGGGCCCTGAAAAAACTAAAAGTGACATGTTGCTGTTTTCTGACCAACTAGTGATGAAAACCAGAAGAAACTGCCTTGCTACTATAGACTTCACCAAAGTACATGTTTCTGGCTTGGAGACTTGTTTCTGAGTGCTTCTGGTGAAAAGTAACAGCCTAAGTGACAACATGCTGTCAAAATACTTTTCTGACCCTGAAAACACTAAAAGTGACATGTTGCTGTTTTCTGACCAACTAGTGATGAAAACCAGAAGAAACTGCCTTGCTACTATAGACTTCACCAAAGTACATGTTTCTGGCTTGGAGACTTGTTTCTGAGTGCTTCTGGTGAAAAGTAACAGCCTAAGTGACAACATGCTTTTCGGGCCCTGAAAAAACTAAAAGTGACATGTTGCTGTTTTCTGACCAACTAGTGATGAAAACCAGAAGAAACTGCCTTGCTACTATAGACTTCACCAAAGTACATGTTTCTGGCTTGGAAATTTGTTTCTGAGTGCTTCTGGACAAAAGTAACAGCCTAAGTGACAACATGCTGTCAAAATGCTTTTCTGACCCTGAAAACACTAAAAGTGACATGTTGCTGTTTTCTGACCAACTAGTGATGAAAACCAGAAGAAACTGCCTTGCTACTATAGACTTCACCAAAGTACATGTTTCTGGCTTGGAAACTTGTTTCTGAGTGCTTCTGGACAAAAGTAACAGCCTAAATGACAACATGCTGTCAAAATGCTTTTCGGGCCCTGAAAACACTAAAAGTGACATGTTGCTGTTTTCTGACCAACTAGTGATGAAAACCAGAAGAAACTGCCTTGCTACTATAGACTTCACCAAAGTACATGTTTCTGGCTTGGAGACTTGTTTCTGAGTGCTTCTGGTGAAAAGTAACAGCCTAAGTGACAACATGCTTTTCGGGCCCTGAAAACACTAAAAGTGACATGTTGCTGTTTTCTGACCAACTAGTGATGAAAACCAGAAGAAACTGCCTTTCTACTATAGACTTCAGCAAAGTACATGTTTCTGGCTCAGAAACTCGTTTCTGAGTGCTTCTGGACAAAAGTAACAGCCTAAGTGACAACATGCTGTCAAAATGCTTTTCGGGCCCTGAAAACACTAAAAGTGACATGTTGCTGTTTTCTGACCAACTAGTGATGAAAACCAGAAGAAACTGCCTTGCTACTATAGACTTCACCAAAATACATGTTTCTGGCTTGGAAATTTGTTTCTGAGTGCTTCTGGACAAAAGTAACAGCCTAAGTGACAACATGCTGTCAAAATGCTTTTCGGGCCCTGAAAACACTAAAAGTGACATGTTGCTGTTTTCTGACCAACTAGTGATGAAAACCAGAAGAAACTGCCTTGCTACTATAGACTTCACCAAAGTACATGTTTCTGGCTTGGAAACTTGTTTCTGAGTGCTTCTGGACAAAAGTAACAGCCTAAATGACAACATGCTGTCAAAATGCTTTTCGGGCCCTGAAAACACTAAAAGTGACATGTTGCTGTTTTCTGACCAACTAGTGATGAAAACCAGAAGAAACTGCCTTGCTACTATAGACTTCACCAAAGTACATGTTTCTGGCTTGGAAACTTGTTTCTGAGTGCTTCTGGACAAAAGTAACAGCCTAAATGACAACATGCTGTCAAAATGCTTTTCGGGCCCTGAAAACACTAAAAGTGACATGTTGCTGTTTTCTGACCAACTAGTGATGAAAACCAGAAGAAACTGCCTTGCTACTATAGACTTCACCAAAGTACATGTTTCTGGCTTGGAAACTTGTTTCTGAGTGCTTCTGGACAAAAGTAACAGCCTAAATGACAACATGCTGTCAAAATGCTTTTCGGGCCCTGAAAACACTAAAAGTGACATGTTGCTGTTTTCTGACCAACTAGTGATGAAAACCAGAAGAAACTGCCTTGCTACTATAGACTTCACCAAAGTACATGTTTCTGGCTTGGAAACTTGTTTCTGAGTGCTTCTGGACAAAAGTAACAGCCTAAATGACAACATGCTGTCAAAATGCTTTTCGGGCCCTGAAAACACTAAAAGTGACATGTTGCTGTTTTCTGACCAACTAGTGATGAAAACCAGAAGAAACTGCCTTGCTACTATAGACTTCACCAAAGTACATGTTTCTGGCTTGGAGACTTGTTTCTGAGTGCTTCTGGTGAAAAGTAACAGCCTAAGTGACAACATGCTTTTCGGGCCCTGAAAAAACTAAAAGTGACATGTTGCTGTTTTCTGACCAACTAGTGATGAAAACCAGAAGAAACTGCCTTGCTACTATAGACTTCACCAAAGTACATGTTTCTGGCTTGGAGACTTGTTTCTGAGTGCTTCTGGTGAAAAGTAACAGCCTAAGTGACAACATGCTTTTCGGGCCCTGAAAAAACTAAAAGTGACATGTTGCTGTTTTCTGACCAACTAGTGATGAAAACCAGAAGAAACTGCCTTGCTACTATAGACTTCACCAAAGTACATGTTTCTGGCTTGGAGACTTGTTTCTGAGTGCTTCTGGTGAAAAGTAACAGCCTAAGTGACAACATGCTTTTCGGGCCCTGAAAAAACTAAAAGTGACATGTTGCTGTTTTCTGACCAACTAGTGATGAAAACCAGAAGAAACTGCCTTGCTACTATAGACTTCACCAAAGTACATGTTTCTGGCTTGGAGACTTGTTTCTGAGTGCTTCTGGTGAAAAGTAACAGCCTAAGTGACAACATGCTGTCAAAATGCTTTTCTGACCCTGAAAACACTAAAAGTGACATGTTGCTGTTTTCTGACCAACTAGTGATGAAAACCAGAAGAAACTGCCTTGCTACTATAGACTTCACCAAAGTACATGTTTCTGGCTTGGAGACTTGTTTCTGAGTGCTTCTGGTGAAAAGTAACAGCCTAAGTGACAACATGCTTTTCGGGCCCTGAAAACACTAAAAGTGACATGTTGCTGTTTTCTGACCAACTAGTGATGAAAACCAGAAGAAACTGCCTTGCTACTATAGACTTCACCAAAGTACATGTTTCTGGCTTGGAAATTTGTTTCTGAGTGCTTCTGGACAAAAGTAACAGCCTAAGTGACAACATGCTGTCAAAATGCTTTTCTGACCCTGAAAACACTAAAAGTGACATGTTGCTGTTTTCTGACCAACTAGTGATGAAAACCAGAAGAAACTGCCTTGCTACTATAGACTTCACCAAAGTACATGTTTCTGGCTTGGAGACTTGTTTCTGAGTGCTTCTGGTGAAAAGTAACAGCCTAAGTGACAACATGCTTTTCGGGCCCTGAAAAAACTAAAAGTGACATGTTGCTGTTTTCTGACCAACTAGTGATGAAAACCAGAAGAAACTGCCTTGCTACTATAGACTTCACCAAAGTACATGTTTCTGGCTTGGAAATTTGTTTCTGAGTGCTTCTGGACAAAAGTAACAGCCTAAGTGACAACATGCTGTCAAAATGCTTTTCTGACCCTGAAAACACTAAAAGTGACATGTTGCTGTTTTCTGACCAACTAGTGATGAAAACCAGAAGAAACTGCCTTGCTACTATAGACTTCACCAAAGTACATGTTTCTGGCTTGGAAACTTGTTTCTGAGTGCTTCTGGACAAAAGTAACAGCCTAAATGACAACATGCTGTCAAAATGCTTTTCGGGCCCTGAAAACACTAAAAGTGACATGTTGCTGTTTTCTGACCAACTAGTGATGAAAACCAGAAGAAACTGCCTTGCTACTATAGACTTCACCAAAGTACATGTTTCTGGCTTGGAGACTTGTTTCTGAGTGCTTCTGGTGAAAAGTAACAGCCTAAGTGACAACATGCTTTTCGGGCCCTGAAAACACTAAAAGTGACATGTTGCTGTTTTCTGACCAACTAGTGATGAAAACCAGAAGAAACTGCCTTTCTACTATAGACTTCAGCAAAGTACATGTTTCTGGCTCAGAAACTCGTTTCTGAGTGCTTCTGGACAAAAGTAACAGCCTAAGTGACAACATGCTGTCAAAATGCTTTTCGGGCCCTGAAAACACTAAAAGTGACATGTTGCTGTTTTCTGACCAACTAGTGATGAAAACCAGAAGAAACTGCCTTGCTACTATAGACTTCACCAAAGTACATGTTTCTGGCTTGGAAACTTGTTTCTGAGTGCTTCTGGACAAAAGTAACAGCCTAAATGACAACATGCTGTCAAAATGCTTTTCGGGCCCTGAAAACACTAAAAGTGACATGTTGCTGTTTTCTGACCAACTAGTGATGAAAACCAGAAGAAACTGCCTTGCTACTATAGACTTCACCAAAGTACATGTTTCTGGCTTGGAAACTTGTTTCTGAGTGCTTCTGGACAAAAGTAACAGCCTAAATGACAACATGCTGTCAAAATGCTTTTCGGGCCCTGAAAACACTAAAAGTGACATGTTGCTGTTTTCTGACCAACTAGTGATGAAAACCAGAAGAAACTGCCTTGCTACTATAGACTTCACCAAAGTACATGTTTCTGGCTTGGAAACTTGTTTCTGAGTGCTTCTGGACAAAAGTAACAGCCTAAATGACAACATGCTGTCAAAATGCTTTTCGGGCCCTGAAAACACTAAAAGTGACATGTTGCTGTTTTCTGACCAACTAGTGATGAAAACCAGAAGAAACTGCCTTGCTACTATAGACTTCACCAAAGTACATGTTTCTGGCTTGGAAACTTGTTTCTGAGTGCTTCTGGACAAAAGTAACAGCCTAAGTGACAACATGCTGTCAAAATGCTTTTCTGACCCTGAAAACACTAAAAGTGACATGTTGCTGTTTTCTTACCAACTAGTGATGAAAACCAGAAGAAACTGCCTTGCTACTATAGACTTCACCAAAGTACATGTTTCTGGCTTGGAAACTTGTTTCTGAGTGCTTCTGGACAAAAGTAACAGCCTATGTGACAACATGCTGTCAAAATGCTTTTCTGACCCTGAAAACACTAAAAGTGACATGTTGCTGTTTTCTGACCAACTAGTGATGAAAACCAGAAGAAACTGCCTTGCTACTATAGACTTCACCAAAGTACATGTTTCTGGCTTGGAGACTTGTTTCTGAGTGCTTCTGGTGAAAAGTAACAGCCTAAGTGACAACATGCTTTTCGGGCCCTGAAAACACTAAAAGTGACATGTTGCTGTTTTCTGACCAACTAGTGATGAAAACCAGAAGAAACTGCCTTTCTACTATAGACTTCAGCAAAGTACATGTTTCTGGCTCAGAAACTCGTTTCTGAGTGCTTCTGGACAAAAGTAACAGCCTAAGTGACAACATGCTGTCAAAATGCTTTTCGGGCCCTGAAAACACTAAAAGTGACATGTTGCTGTTTTCTGACCAACTAGTGATGAAAACCAGAAGAAACTGCCTTGCTACTATAGACTTCACCAAAGTACATGTTTCTGGCTTGGAAACTTGTTTCTGAGTGCTTCTGGACAAAAGTAACAGCCTAAATGACAACATGCTGTCAAAATGCTTTTCGGGCCCTGAAAACACTAAAAGTGACATGTTGCTGTTTTCTGACCAACTAGTGATGAAAACCAGAAGAAACTGCCTTGCTACTATAGACTTCACCAAAGTACATGTTTCTGGCTTGGAAACTTGTTTCTGAGTGCTTCTGGACAAAAGTAACAGCCTAAATGACAACATGCTGTCAAAATGCTTTTCGGGCCCTGAAAACACTAAAAGTGACATGTTGCTGTTTTCTGACCAACTAGTGATGAAAACCAGAAGAAACTGCCTTGCTACTATAGACTTCACCAAAGTACATGTTTCTGGCTTGGAAACTTGTTTCTGAGTGCTTCTGGACAAAAGTAACAGCCTAAATGACAACATGCTGTCAAAATGCTTTTCGGGCCCTGAAAACACTAAAAGTGACATGTTGCTGTTTTCTGACCAACTAGTGATGAAAACCAGAAGAAACTGCCTTGCTACTATAGACTTCACCAAAGTACATGTTTCTGGCTCAGAAACTCGTTTCTGAGTGCTTCTGGTGAAAAGTAACAGCCTAAGTGACAACATGCTGTCAAAATGCTTTTCGGGCCCTGAAAACACTAAAAGTGACATGTTGCTGTTTTCTGACCAACTAGTGATGAAAACCAGAAGAAACTGCCTTGCTACTATAGACTTCACCAAAGTACATGTTTCTGGCTTGGAAACTTGTTTCTGAGTGCTTCTGGACAAAAGTAACAGCCTAAGTGACAACATGCTGTCAAAATGCTTTTCTGACCCTGAAAACACTAAAAGTGACATGTTGCTGTTTTCTTACCAACTAGTGATGAAAACCAGAAGAAACTGCCTTGCTACTATAGACTTCACCAAAGTACATGTTTCTGGCTTGGAAACTTGTTTCTGAGTGCTTCTGGACAAAAGTAACAGCCTATGTGACAACATGCTGTCAAAATGCTTTTCTGACCCTGAAAACACTAAAAGTGACATGTTGCTGTTTTCTGACCAACTAGTGATGAAAACCAGAAGAAACTGCCTTGCTACTATAGACTTCACCAAAGTACATGTTTCTGGCTTGGAGACTTGTTTCTGAGTGCTTCTGGTGAAAAGTAACAGCCTAAGTGACAACATGCTTTTCGGGCCCTGAAAACACTAAAAGTGACATGTTGCTGTTTTCTGACCAACTAGTGATGAAAACCAGAAGAAACTGCCTTGCTACTATAGACTTCACCAAAGTACATGTTTCTGGCTTGGAGACTTGTTTCTGAGTGCTTCTGGTGAAAAGTAACAGCCTAAGTGACAACATGCTTTTCGGGCCCTGAAAAAACTAAAAGTGACATGTTGCTGTTTTCTGACCAACTAGTGATGAAAACCAGAAGAAACTGCCTTGCTACTATAGACTTCACCAAAGTACATGTTTCTGGCTTGGAGACTTGTTTCTGAGTGCTTCTGGTGAAAAGTAACAGCCTAAGTGACAACATGCTTTTCGGGCCCTGAAAAAACTAAAAGTGACATGTTGCTGTTTTCTGACCAACTAGTGATGAAAACCAGAAGAAACTGCCTTGCTACTATAGACTTCACCAAAGTACATGTTTCTGGCTTGGAGACTTGTTTCTGAGTGCTTCTGGTGAAAAGTAACAGCCTAAGTGACAACATGCTGTCAAAATGCTTTTCTGACCCTGAAAACACTAAAAGTGACATGTTGCTGTTTTCTGACCAACTAGTGATGAAAACCAGAAGAAACTGCCTTGCTACTATAGACTTCACCAAAGTACATGTTTCTGGCTTGGAGACTTGTTTCTGAGTGCTTCTGGTGAAAAGTAACAGCCTAAGTGACAACATGCTTTTCGGGCCCTGAAAACACTAAAAGTGACATGTTGCTGTTTTCTGACCAACTAGTGATGAAAACCAGAAGAAACTGCCTTGCTACTATAGACTTCACCAAAGTACATGTTTCTGGCTTGGAAATTTGTTTCTGAGTGCTTCTGGACAAAAGTAACAGCCTAAGTGACAACATGCTGTCAAAATGCTTTTCTGACCCTGAAAACACTAAAAGTGACATGTTGCTGTTTTCTGACCAACTAGTGATGAAAACCAGAAGAAACTGCCTTGCTACTATAGACTTCACCAAAGTACATGTTTCTGGCTTGGAGACTTGTTTCTGAGTGCTTCTGGTGAAAAGTAACAGCCTAAGTGACAACATGCTTTTCGGGCCCTGAAAAAACTAAAAGTGACATGTTGCTGTTTTCTGACCAACTAGTGATGAAAACCAGAAGAAACTGCCTTGCTACTATAGACTTCACCAAAGTACATGTTTCTGGCTTGGAAATTTGTTTCTGAGTGCTTCTGGACAAAAGTAACAGCCTAAGTGACAACATGCTGTCAAAATGCTTTTCTGACCCTGAAAACACTAAAAGTGACATGTTGCTGTTTTCTGACCAACTAGTGATGAAAACCAGAAGAAACTGCCTTGCTACTATAGACTTCACCAAAGTACATGTTTCTGGCTTGGAAACTTGTTTCTGAGTGCTTCTGGACAAAAGTAACAGCCTAAATGACAACATGCTGTCAAAATGCTTTTCGGGCCCTGAAAACACTAAAAGTGACATGTTGCTGTTTTCTGACCAACTAGTGATGAAAACCAGAAGAAACTGCCTTGCTACTATAGACTTCACCAAAGTACATGTTTCTGGCTTGGAGACTTGTTTCTGAGTGCTTCTGGTGAAAAGTAACAGCCTAAGTGACAACATGCTTTTCGGGCCCTGAAAACACTAAAAGTGACATGTTGCTGTTTTCTGACCAACTAGTGATGAAAACCAGAAGAAACTGCCTTTCTACTATAGACTTCAGCAAAGTACATGTTTCTGGCTCAGAAACTCGTTTCTGAGTGCTTCTGGACAAAAGTAACAGCCTAAGTGACAACATGCTGTCAAAATGCTTTTCGGGCCCTGAAAACACTAAAAGTGACATGTTGCTGTTTTCTGACCAACTAGTGATGAAAACCAGAAGAAACTGCCTTGCTACTATAGACTTCACCAAAGTACATGTTTCTGGCTTGGAAACTTGTTTCTGAGTGCTTCTGGACAAAAGTAACAGCCTAAATGACAACATGCTGTCAAAATGCTTTTCGGGCCCTGAAAACACTAAAAGTGACATGTTGCTGTTTTCTGACCAACTAGTGATGAAAACCAGAAGAAACTGCCTTGCTACTATAGACTTCACCAAAGTACATGTTTCTGGCTTGGAAACTTGTTTCTGAGTGCTTCTGGACAAAAGTAACAGCCTAAATGACAACATGCTGTCAAAATGCTTTTCGGGCCCTGAAAACACTAAAAGTGACATGTTGCTGTTTTCTGACCAACTAGTGATGAAAACCAGAAGAAACTGCCTTGCTACTATAGACTTCACCAAAGTACATGTTTCTGGCTTGGAAACTTGTTTCTGAGTGCTTCTGGACAAAAGTAACAGCCTAAATGACAACATGCTGTCAAAATGCTTTTCGGGCCCTGAAAACACTAAAAGTGACATGTTGCTGTTTTCTGACCAACTAGTGATGAAAACCAGAAGAAACTGCCTTGCTACTATAGACTTCACCAAAGTACATGTTTCTGGCTCAGAAACTCGTTTCTGAGTGCTTCTGGTGAAAAGTAACAGCCTAAGTGACAACATGCTGTCAAAATGCTTTTCGGGCCCTGAAAACACTAAAAGTGACATGTTGCTGTTTTCTGACCAACTAGTGATGAAAACCAGAAGAAACTGCCTTGCTACTATAGACTTCACCAAAGTACATGTTTCTGGCTTGGAAACTTGTTTCTGAGTGCTTCTGGACAAAAGTAACAGCCTATGTGACAACATGCTGTCAAAATGCTTTTCTGACCCTGAAAACACTAAAAGTGACATGTTGCTGTTTTCTGACCAACTAGTGATGAAAACCAGAAGAAACTGCCTTGCTACTATAGACTTCACCAAAGTACATGTTTCTGGCTTGGAGACTTGTTTCTGAGTGCTTCTGGTGAAAAGTAACAGCCTAAGTGACAACATGCTTTTCGGGCCCTGAAAACACTAAAAGTGACATGTTGCTGTTTTCTGACCAACTAGTGATGAAAACCAGAAGAAACTGCCTTTCTACTATAGACTTCAGCAAAGTACATGTTTCTGGCTCAGAAACTCGTTTCTGAGTGCTTCTGGACAAAAGTAACAGCCTAAGTGACAACATGCTGTCAAAATGCTTTTCGGGCCCTGAAAACACTAAAAGTGACATGTTGCTGTTTTCTGACCAACTAGTGATGAAAACCAGAAGAAACTGCCTTGCTACTATAGACTTCACCAAAGTACATGTTTCTGGCTTGGAAACTTGTTTCTGAGTGCTTCTGGACAAAAGTAACAGCCTAAATGACAACATGCTGTCAAAATGCTTTTCGGGCCCTGAAAACACTAAAAGTGACATGTTGCTGTTTTCTGACCAACTAGTGATGAAAACCAGAAGAAACTGCCTTGCTACTATAGACTTCACCAAAGTACATGTTTCTGGCTTGGAAATTTGTTTCTGAGTGCTTCTGGACAAAAGTAACAGCCTAAGTGACAACATGCTGTCAAAATGCTTTTCTGACCCTGAAAACACTAAAAGTGACATGTTGCTGTTTTCTTACCAACTAGTGATGAAAACCAGAAGAAACTGCCTTGCTACTATAGACTTCACCAAAGTACATGTTTCTGGCTTGGAAACTTGTTTCTGAGTGCTTCTGGACAAAAGTAACAGCCTAAATGACAACATGCTGTCAAAATGCTTTTCGGGCCCTGAAAACACTAAAAGTGACATGTTGCTGTTTTCTGACCAACTAGTGATGAAAACCAGAAGAAACTGCCTTGCTACTATAGACTTCACCAAAGTACATGTTTCTGGCTCAGAAACTCGTTTCTGAGTGCTTCTGGTGAAAAGTAACAGCCTAAGTGACAACATGCTGTCAAAATGCTTTTCGGGCCCTGAAAACACTAAAAGTGACATGTTGCTGTTTTCTGACCAACTAGTGATGAAAACCAGAAGAAACTGCCTTGCTACTATAGACTTCACCAAAGTACATGTTTCTGGCTTGGAAACTTGTTTCTGAGTGCTTCTGGACAAAAGTAACAGCCTAAGTGACAACATGCTGTCAAAATGCTTTTCTGACCCTGAAAACACTAAAAGTGACATGTTGCTGTTTTCTTACCAACTAGTGATGAAAACCAGAAGAAACTGCCTTGCTAATATAGACTTCACCAAAGTACATGTTTCTGGCTTGGAAACTTGTTTCTGAGTGCTTCTGGACAAAAGTAACAGCCTAAGTGACAACATGCTGTCAAAATGCTTTTCTGACCCTGAAAACACTAAAAGTGACATGTTGCTGTTTTCTGACCAACTAGTGATGAAAACCAGAAGAAACTGCCTTGCTACTATAGACTTCACCAAAGTACATGTTTCTGGCTTGGAGACTTGTTTCTGAGTGCTTCTGGTGAAAAGTAACAGCCTAAGTGACAACATGCTTTTCGGGCCCTGAAAACACTAAAAGTGACATGTTGCTGTTTTCTGACCAACTAGTGATGAAAACCAGAAGAAACTGCCTTTCTACTATAGACTTCAGCAAAGTACATGTTTCTGGCTCAGAAACTCGTTTCTGAGTGCTTCTGGACAAAAGTAACAGCCTAAGTGACAACATGCTGTCAAAATGCTTTTCGGGCCCTGAAAACACTAAAAGTGACATGTTGCTGTTTTCTGACCAACTAGTGATGAAAACCAGAAGAAACTGCCTTGCTACTATAGACTTCACCAAAGTACATGTTTCTGGCTCAGAAACTCGTTTCTGAGTGCTTCTGGTGAAAAGTAACAGCCTAAGTGACAACATGCTGTCAAAATGCTTTTCGGGCCCTGAAAACACTAAAAGTGACATGTTGCTGTTTTCTGACCAACTAGTGATGAAAACCAGAAGAAACTGCCTTGCTACTATAGACTTCACCAAAGTACATGTTTCTGGCTTGGAAACTTGTTTCTGAGTGCTTCTGGACAAAAGTAACAGCCTAAGTGACAACATGCTGTCAAAATGCTTTTCTGACCCTGAAAACACTAAAAGTGACATGTTGCTGTTTTCTTACCAACTAGTGATGAAAACCAGAAGAAACTGCCTTGCTACTATAGACTTCACCAAAGTACATGTTTCTGGCTTGGAAACTTGTTTCTGAGTGCTTCTGGACAAAAGTAACAGCCTATGTGACAACATGCTGTCAAAATGCTTTTCTGACCCTGAAAACACTAAAAGTGACATGTTGCTGTTTTCTGACCAACTAGTGATGAAAACCAGAAGAAACTGCCTTGCTACTATAGACTTCACCAAAGTACATGTTTCTGGCTTGGAGACTTGTTTCTGAGTGCTTCTGGTGAAAAGTAACAGCCTAAGTGACAACATGCTTTTCGGGCCCTGAAAACACTAAAAGTGACATGTTGCTGTTTTCTGACCAACTAGTGATGAAAACCAGAAGAAACTGCCTTTCTACTATAGACTTCAGCAAAGTACATGTTTCTGGCTCAGAAACTCGTTTCTGAGTGCTTCTGGACAAAAGTAACAGCCTAAGTGACAACATGCTTTTCGGGCCCTGAAAACACTAAAAGTGACATGTTGCTGTTTTCTGACCAACTAGTGATGAAAACCAGAAGAAACTGCCTTGCTACTATAGACTTCACCAAAGTACATGTTTCTGGCTTGGAAACTTGTTTCTGAGTGCTTCTGGACAAAAGTAACAGCCTAAATGACAACATGCTGTCAAAATGCTTTTCGGGCCCTGAAAACACTAAAAGTGACATGTTGCTGTTTTCTGACCAACTAGTGATGAAAACCAGAAGAAACTGCCTTGCTACTATAGACTTCACCAAAGTACATGTTTCTGGCTTGGAAACTTGTTTCTGAGTGCTTCTGGACAAAAGTAACAGCCTAAATGACAACATGCTGTCAAAATGCTTTTCGGGCCCTGAAAACACTAAAAGTGACATGTTGCTGTTTTCTGACCAACTAGTGATGAAAACCAGAAGAAACTGCCTTGCTACTATAGACTTCACCAAAGTACATGTTTCTGGCTTGGAAATTTGTTTCTGAGTGCTTCTGGACAAAAGTAACAGCCTAAATGACAACATGCTGTCAAAATGCTTTTCGGGCCCTGAAAACACTAAAAGTGACATGTTGCTGTTTTCTGACCAACTAGTGATGAAAACCAGAAGAAACTGCCTTGCTACTATAGACTTCACCAAAGTACATGTTTCTGGCTTGGAGACTTGTTTCTGAGTGCTTCTGGTGAAAAGTAACAGCCTAAGTGACAACATGCTTTTCGGGCCCTGAAAACACTAAAAGTGACATGTTGCTGTTTTCTGACCAACTAGTGATGAAAACCAGAAGAAACTGCCTTGCTACTATAGACTTCACCAAAGTACATGTTTCTGGCTTGGAGACTTGTTTCTGAGTGCTTCTGGTGAAAAGTAACAGCCTAAGTGACAACATGCTTTTTGGGCCCTGAAAACACTAAAAGTGACATGTTGCTGTTTTCTGACCAACTAGTGATGAAAACCAGAAGAAACTGCCTTGCTACTATAGACTTCACCAAAGTACATGTTTCTGGCTTGGAAACTTGTTTCTGAGTGCTTCTGGACAAAAGTAACAGCCTAAATGACAACATGCTGTCAAAATGCTTTTCGGGCCCTGAAAACACTAAAAGTGACATGTTGCTGTTTTCTGACCAACTAGTGATGAAAACCAGAAGAAACTGCCTTGCTACTATAGACTTCACCAAAGTACATGTTTCTGGCTCAGAAACTCGTTTCTGAGTGCTTCTGGTGAAAAGTAACAGCCTAAGTGACAACATGCTGTCAAAATGCTTTTCGGGCCCTGAAAACACTAAAAGTGACATGTTGCTGTTTTCTGACCAACTAGTGATGAAAACCAGAAGAAACTGCCTTGCTACTATAGACTTCACCAAAGTACATGTTTCTGGCTTGGAAACTTGTTTCTGAGTGCTTCTGGACAAAAGTAACAGCCTAAGTGACAACATGCTGTCAAAATGCTTTTCTGACCCTGAAAACACTAAAAGTGACATGTTGCTGTTTTCTTACCAACTAGTGATGAAAACCAGAAGAAACTGCCTTGCTACTATAGACTTCACCAAAGTACATGTTTCTGGCTTGGAAACTTGTTTCTGAGTGCTTCTGGACAAAAGTAACAGCCTATGTGACAACATGCTGTCAAAATGCTTTTCGGGCCCTGAAAACACTAAAAGTGACATGTTGCTGTTTTCTGACCAACTAGTGATGAAAACCAGAAGAAACTGCCTTGCTACTATAGACTTCACCAAAGTACATGTTTCTGGCTTGGAGACTTGTTTCTGAGTGCTTCTGGTGAAAAGTAACAGCCTAAGTGACAACATGCTTTTCGGGCCCTGAAAACACTAAAAGTGACATGTTGCTGTTTTCTGACCAACTAGTGATGAAAACCAGAAGAAACTGCCTTGCTACTATAGACTTCACCAAAGTACATGTTTCTGGCTTGGAAACTTGTTTCTGAGTGCTTCTGGACAAAAGTAACAGCCTAAGTGACAACATGCTGTCAAAATGCTTTTCTGACCCTGAAAACACTAAAAGTGACATGTTGCTGTTTTCTGACCAACTAGTGATGAAAACCAGAAGAAACTGCCTTTCTACTATAGACTTCAGCAAAGTACATGTTTCTGGCTCAGAAACTCGTTTCTGAGTGCTTCTGGACAAAAGTAACAGCCTAAGTGACAACATGCTGTCAAAATGCTTTTCGGGCCCTGAAAACACTAAAAGTGACATGTTGCTGTTTTCTGACCAACTAGTGATGAAAACCAGAAGAAACTGCCTTGCTACTATAGACTTCAGTTTCTGGCTTGGAAATTTGTTTCTGAGTGCTTCTGGACAAAAGTAACAGCCTAAATGACAACATGCTGTCAAAATGCTTTTCGGGCCCTGAAAACACTAAAAGTGACATGTTGCTGTTTTCTGACCAACTAGTGATGAAAACCAGAAGAAACTGCCTTGCTACTATAGACTTCACCAAAGTACATGTTTCTGGCTTGGAGACTTGTTTCTGAGTGCTTCTGGTGAAAAGTAACAGCCTAAGTGACAACATGCTTTTCGGGCCCTGAAAACACTAAAAGTGACATGTTGCTGTTTTCTGACCAACTAGTGATGAAAACCAGAAGAAACTGCCTTGCTACTATAGACTTCACCAAAGTACATGTTTCTGGCTTGGAGACTTGTTTCTGAGTGCTTCTGGTGAAAAGTAACAGCCTAAGTGACAACATGCTTTTCGGGCCCTGAAAACACTAAAAGTGACATGTTGCTGTTTTCTGACCAACTAGTGATGAAAACCAGAAGAAACTGCCTTGCTACTATAGACTTCACCAAAGTACATGTTTCTGGCTTGGAAACTTGTTTCTGAGTGCTTCTGGACAAAAGTAACAGCCTAAATGACAACATGCTGTCAAAATGCTTTTCGGGCCCTGAAAACACTAAAAGTGACATGTTGCTGTTTTCTGACCAACTAGTGATGAAAACCAGAAGAAACTGCCTTGCTACTATAGACTTCACCAAAGTACATGTTTCTGGCTCAGAAACTCGTTTCTGAGTGCTTCTGGTGAAAAGTAACAGCCTAAGTGACAACATGCTGTCAAAATGCTTTTCGGGCCCTGAAAACACTAAAAGTGACATGTTGCTGTTTTCTGACCAACTAGTGATGAAAACCAGAAGAAACTGCCTTGCTACTATAGACTTCACCAAAGTACATGTTTCTGGCTTGGAAACTTGTTTCTGAGTGCTTCTGGACAAAAGTAACAGCCTAAGTGACAACATGCTGTCAAAATGCTTTTCTGACCCTGAAAACACTAAAAGTGACATGTTGCTGTTTTCTTACCAACTAGTGATGAAAACCAGAAGAAACTGCCTTGCTACTATAGACTTCACCAAAGTACATGTTTCTGGCTTGGAAACTTGTTTCTGAGTGCTTCTGGACAAAAGTAACAGCCTATGTGACAACATGCTGTCAAAATGCTTTTCTGACCCTGAAAACACTAAAAGTGACATGTTGCTGTTTTCTGACCAACTAGTGATGAAAACCAGAAGAAACTGCCTTGCTACTATAGACTTCACCAAAGTACATGTTTCTGGCTTGGAGACTTGTTTCTGAGTGCTTCTGGTGAAAAGTAACAGCCTAAGTGACAACATGCTTTTCGGGCCCTGAAAACACTAAAAGTGACATGTTGCTGTTTTCTGACCAACTAGTGATGAAAACCAGAAGAAACTGCCTTTCTACTATAGACTTCAGCAAAGTACATGTTTCTGGCTCAGAAACTCGTTTCTGAGTGCTTCTGGACAAAAGTAACAGCCTAAGTGACAACATGCTGTCAAAATGCTTTTCGGGCCCTGAAAACACTAAAAGTGACATGTTGCTGTTTTCTGACCAACTAGTGATGAAAACCAGAAGAAACTGCCTTGCTACTATAGACTTCACCAAAGTACATGTTTCTGGCTTGGAAACTTGTTTCTGAGTGCTTCTGGACAAAAGTAACAGCCTAAATGACAACATGCTGTCAAAATGCTTTTCGGGCCCTGAAAACACTAAAAGTGACATGTTGCTGTTTTCTGACCAACTAGTGATGAAAACCAGAAGAAACTGCCTTGCTACTATAGACTTCACCAAAGTACATGTTTCTGGCTTGGAAATTTGTTTCTGAGTGCTTCTGGACAAAAGTAACAGCCTAAGTGACAACATGCTGTCAAAATGCTTTTCTGACCCTGAAAACACTAAAAGTGACATGTTGCTGTTTTCTTACCAACTAGTGATGAAAACCAGAAGAAACTGCCTTGCTACTATAGACTTCACCAAAGTACATGTTTCTGGCTTGGAGACTTGTTTCTGAGTGCTTCTGGTGAAAAGTAACAGCCTAAGTGACAACATGCTTTTCGGGCCCTGAAAACACTAAAAGTGACATGTTGCTGTTTTCTGACCAACTAGTGATGAAAACCAGAAGAAACTGCCTTGCTACTATAGACTTCACCAAAGTACATGTTTCTGGCTTGGAGACTTGTTTCTGAGTGCTTCTGGTGAAAAGTAACAGCCTAAGTGACAACATGCTTTTCGGGCCCTGAAAACACTAAAAGTGACATGTTGCTGTTTTCTGACCAACTAGTGATGAAAACCAGAAGAAACTGCCTTGCTACTATAGACTTCACCAAAGTACATGTTTCTGGCTTGGAAACTTGTTTCTGAGTGCTTCTGGACAAAAGTAACAGCCTAAATGACAACATGCTGTCAAAATGCTTTTCGGGCCCTGAAAACACTAAAAGTGACATGTTGCTGTTTTCTGACCAACTAGTGATGAAAACCAGAAGAAACTGCCTTGCTACTATAGACTTCACCAAAGTACATGTTTCTGGCTCAGAAACTCGTTTCTGAGTGCTTCTGGTGAAAAGTAACAGCCTAAGTGACAACATGCTGTCAAAATGCTTTTCGGGCCCTGAAAACACTAAAAGTGACATGTTGCTGTTTTCTGACCAACTAGTGATGAAAACCAGAAGAAACTGCCTTGCTACTATAGACTTCACCAAAGTACATGTTTCTGGCTTGGAAACTTGTTTCTGAGTGCTTCTGGACAAAAGTAACAGCCTAAGTGACAACATGCTGTCAAAATGCTTTTCTGACCCTGAAAACACTAAAAGTGACATGTTGCTGTTTTCTTACCAACTAGTGATGAAAACCAGAAGAAACTGCCTTGCTACTATAGACTTCACCAAAGTACATGTTTCTGGCTTGGAAACTTGTTTCTGAGTGCTTCTGGACAAAAGTAACAGCCTATGTGACAACATGCTGTCAAAATGCTTTTCTGACCCTGAAAACACTAAAAGTGACATGTTGCTGTTTTCTGACCAACTAGTGATGAAAACCAGAAGAAACTGCCTTGCTACTATAGACTTCACCAAAGTACATGTTTCTGGCTTGGAGACTTGTTTCTGAGTGCTTCTGGTGAAAAGTAACAGCCTAAGTGACAACATGCTTTTCGGGCCCTGAAAACACTAAAAGTGACATGTTGCTGTTTTCTGACCAACTAGTGATGAAAACCAGAAGAAACTGCCTTGCTACTATAGACTTCACCAAAGTACATGTTTCTGGCTTGGAAACTTGTTTCTGAGTGCTTCTGGACAAAAGTAACAGCCTAAATGACAACATGCTGTCAAAATGCTTTTCGGGCCCTGAAAACACTAAAAGTGACATGTTGCTGTTTTCTGACCAACTAGTGATGAAAACCAGAAGAAACTGCCTTGCTACTATAGACTTCACCAAAGTACATGTTTCTGGCTCAGAAACTCGTTTCTGAGTGCTTCTGGTGAAAAGTAACAGCCTAAGTGACAACATGCTGTCAAAATGCTTTTCGGGCCCTGAAAACACTAAAAGTGACATGTTGCTGTTTTCTGACCAACTAGTGATGAAAACCAGAAGAAACTGCCTTGCTACTATAGACTTCACCAAAGTACATGTTTCTGGCTTGGAAACTTGTTTCTGAGTGCTTCTGGACAAAAGTAACAGCCTAAGTGACAACATGCTGTCAAAATGCTTTTCTGACCCTGAAAACACTAAAAGTGACATGTTGCTGTTTTCTTACCAACTAGTGATGAAAACCAGAAGAAACTGCCTTGCTACTATAGACTTCACCAAAGTACATGTTTCTGGCTTGGAAACTTGTTTCTGAGTGCTTCTGGACAAAAGTAACAGCCTATGTGACAACATGCTGTCAAAATGCTTTTCTGACCCTGAAAACACTAAAAGTGACATGTTGCTGTTTTCTGACCAACTAGTGATGAAAACCAGAAGAAACTGCCTTGCTACTATAGACTTCACCAAAGTACATGTTTCTGGCTTGGAGACTTGTTTCTGAGTGCTTCTGGTGAAAAGTAACAGCCTAAGTGACAACATGCTTTTCGGGCCCTGAAAACACTAAAAGTGACATGTTGCTGTTTTCTGACCAACTAGTGATGAAAACCAGAAGAAACTGCCTTTCTACTATAGACTTCAGCAAAGTACATGTTTCTGGCTCAGAAACTCGTTTCTGAGTGCTTCTGGACAAAAGTAACAGCCTAAGTGACAACATGCTGTCAAAATGCTTTTCGGGCCCTGAAAACACTAAAAGTGACATGTTGCTGTTTTCTGACCAACTAGTGATGAAAACCAGAAGAAACTGCCTTGCTACTATAGACTTCACCAAAGTACATGTTTCTGGCTTGGAAACTTGTTTCTGAGTGCTTCTGGACAAAAGTAACAGCCTAAATGACAACATGCTGTCAAAATGCTTTTCGGGCCCTGAAAACACTAAAAGTGACATGTTGCTGTTTTCTGACCAACTAGTGATGAAAACCAGAAGAAACTGCCTTGCTACTATAGACTTCACCAAAGTACATGTTTCTGGCTTGGAAATTTGTTTCTGAGTGCTTCTGGACAAAAGTAACAGCCTAAGTGACAACATGCTGTCAAAATGCTTTTCTGACCCTGAAAACACTAAAAGTGACATGTTGCTGTTTTCTTACCAACTAGTGATGAAAACCAGAAGAAACTGCCTTGCTACTATAGACTTCACCAAAGTACATGTTTCTGGCTTGGAGACTTGTTTCTGAGTGCTTCTGGTGAAAAGTAACAGCCTAAGTGACAACATGCTTTTCGGGCCCTGAAAACACTAAAAGTGACATGTTGCTGTTTTCTGACCAACTAGTGATGAAAACCAGAAGAAACTGCCTTGCTACTATAGACTTCACCAAAGTACATGTTTCTGGCTTGGAGACTTGTTTCTGAGTGCTTCTGGTGAAAAGTAACAGCCTAAGTGACAACATGCTTTTCGGGCCCTGAAAACACTAAAAGTGACATGTTGCTGTTTTCTGACCAACTAGTGATGAAAACCAGAAGAAACTGCCTTGCTACTATAGACTTCACCAAAGTACATGTTTCTGGCTTGGAAACTTGTTTCTGAGTGCTTCTGGACAAAAGTAACAGCCTAAATGACAACATGCTGTCAAAATGCTTTTCGGGCCCTGAAAACACTAAAAGTGACATGTTGCTGTTTTCTGACCAACTAGTGATGAAAACCAGAAGAAACTGCCTTGCTACTATAGACTTCACCAAAGTACATGTTTCTGGCTCAGAAACTCGTTTCTGAGTGCTTCTGGTGAAAAGTAACAGCCTAAGTGACAACATGCTGTCAAAATGCTTTTCGGGCCCTGAAAACACTAAAAGTGACATGTTGCTGTTTTCTGACCAACTAGTGATGAAAACCAGAAGAAACTGCCTTGCTACTATAGACTTCACCAAAGTACATGTTTCTGGCTTGGAAACTTGTTTCTGAGTGCTTCTGGACAAAAGTAACAGCCTAAGTGACAACATGCTGTCAAAATGCTTTTCTGACCCTGAAAACACTAAAAGTGACATGTTGCTGTTTTCTTACCAACTAGTGATGAAAACCAGAAGAAACTGCCTTGCTACTATAGACTTCACCAAAGTACATGTTTCTGGCTTGGAAACTTGTTTCTGAGTGCTTCTGGACAAAAGTAACAGCCTATGTGACAACATGCTGTCAAAATGCTTTTCTGACCCTGAAAACACTAAAAGTGACATGTTGCTGTTTTCTGACCAACTAGTGATGAAAACCAGAAGAAACTGCCTTGCTACTATAGACTTCACCAAAGTACATGTTTCTGGCTTGGAGACTTGTTTCTGAGTGCTTCTGGTGAAAAGTAACAGCCTAAGTGACAACATGCTTTTCGGGCCCTGAAAACACTAAAAGTGACATGTTGCTGTTTTCTGACCAACTAGTGATGAAAACCAGAAGAAACTGCCTTTCTACTATAGACTTCAGCAAAGTACATGTTTCTGGCTCAGAAACTCGTTTCTGAGTGCTTCTGGACAAAAGTAACAGCCTAAGTGACAACATGCTGTCAAAATGCTTTTCGGGCCCTGAAAACACTAAAAGTGACATGTTGCTGTTTTCTGACCAACTAGTGATGAAAACCAGAAGAAACTGCCTTGCTACTATAGACTTCACCAAAGTACATGTTTCTGGCTTGGAAACTTGTTTCTGAGTGCTTCTGGACAAAAGTAACAGCCTAAATGACAACATGCTGTCAAAATGCTTTTCGGGCCCTGAAAACACTAAAAGTGACATGTTGCTGTTTTCTGACCAACTAGTGATGAAAACCAGAAGAAACTGCCTTGCTACTATAGACTTCACCAAAGTACATGTTTCTGGCTTGGAAATTTGTTTCTGAGTGCTTCTGGACAAAAGTAACAGCCTAAGTGACAACATGCTGTCAAAATGCTTTTCTGACCCTGAAAACACTAAAAGTGACATGTTGCTGTTTTCTTACCAACTAGTGATGAAAACCAGAAGAAACTGCCTTGCTACTATAGACTTCACCAAAGTACATGTTTCTGGCTTGGAGACTTGTTTCTGAGTGCTTCTGGTGAAAAGTAACAGCCTAAGTGACAACATGCTTTTCGGGCCCTGAAAACACTAAAAGTGACATGTTGCTGTTTTCTGACCAACTAGTGATGAAAACCAGAAGAAACTGCCTTGCTACTATAGACTTCACCAAAGTACATGTTTCTGGCTTGGAGACTTGTTTCTGAGTGCTTCTGGTGAAAAGTAACAGCCTAAGTGACAACATGCTTTTCGGGCCCTGAAAACACTAAAAGTGACATGTTGCTGTTTTCTGACCAACTAGTGATGAAAACCAGAAGAAACTGCCTTGCTACTATAGACTTCACCAAAGTACATGTTTCTGGCTTGGAAACTTGTTTCTGAGTGCTTCTGGACAAAAGTAACAGCCTAAATGACAACATGCTGTCAAAATGCTTTTCGGGCCCTGAAAACACTAAAAGTGACATGTTGCTGTTTTCTGACCAACTAGTGATGAAAACCAGAAGAAACTGCCTTGCTACTATAGACTTCACCAAAGTACATGTTTCTGGCTCAGAAACTCGTTTCTGAGTGCTTCTGGTGAAAAGTAACAGCCTAAGTGACAACATGCTGTCAAAATGCTTTTCGGGCCCTGAAAACACTAAAAGTGACATGTTGCTGTTTTCTGACCAACTAGTGATGAAAACCAGAAGAAACTGCCTTGCTACTATAGACTTCACCAAAGTACATGTTTCTGGCTTGGAAACTTGTTTCTGAGTGCTTCTGGACAAAAGTAACAGCCTAAGTGACAACATGCTGTCAAAATGCTTTTCTGACCCTGAAAACACTAAAAGTGACATGTTGCTGTTTTCTTACCAACTAGTGATGAAAACCAGAAGAAACTGCCTTGCTACTATAGACTTCACCAAAGTACATGTTTCTGGCTTGGAAACTTGTTTCTGAGTGCTTCTGGACAAAAGTAACAGCCTATGTGACAACATGCTGTCAAAATGCTTTTCTGACCCTGAAAACACTAAAAGTGACATGTTGCTGTTTTCTGACCAACTAGTGATGAAAACCAGAAGAAACTGCCTTGCTACTATAGACTTCACCAAAGTACATGTTTCTGGCTTGGAGACTTGTTTCTGAGTGCTTCTGGTGAAAAGTAACAGCCTAAGTGACAACATGCTTTTCGGGCCCTGAAAACACTAAAAGTGACATGTTGCTGTTTTCTGACCAACTAGTGATGAAAACCAGAAGAAACTGCCTTGCTACTATAGACTTCACCAAAGTACATGTTTCTGGCTTGGAAACTTGTTTCTGAGTGCTTCTGGACAAAAGTAACAGCCTAAATGACAACATGCTGTCAAAATGCTTTTCGGGCCCTGAAAACACTAAAAGTGACATGTTGCTGTTTTCTGACCAACTAGTGATGAAAACCAGAAGAAACTGCCTTGCTACTATAGACTTCACCAAAGTACATGTTTCTGGCTCAGAAACTCGTTTCTGAGTGCTTCTGGTGAAAAGTAACAGCCTAAGTGACAACATGCTGTCAAAATGCTTTTCGGGCCCTGAAAACACTAAAAGTGACATGTTGCTGTTTTCTGACCAACTAGTGATGAAAACCAGAAGAAACTGCCTTGCTACTATAGACTTCACCAAAGTACATGTTTCTGGCTTGGAAACTTGTTTCTGAGTGCTTCTGGACAAAAGTAACAGCCTAAGTGACAACATGCTGTCAAAATGCTTTTCTGACCCTGAAAACACTAAAAGTGACATGTTGCTGTTTTCTTACCAACTAGTGATGAAAACCAGAAGAAACTGCCTTGCTACTATAGACTTCACCAAAGTACATGTTTCTGGCTTGGAAACTTGTTTCTGAGTGCTTCTGGACAAAAGTAACAGCCTATGTGACAACATGCTGTCAAAATGCTTTTCTGACCCTGAAAACACTAAAAGTGACATGTTGCTGTTTTCTGACCAACTAGTGATGAAAACCAGAAGAAACTGCCTTGCTACTATAGACTTCACCAAAGTACATGTTTCTGGCTTGGAGACTTGTTTCTGAGTGCTTCTGGTGAAAAGTAACAGCCTAAGTGACAACATGCTTTTCGGGCCCTGAAAACACTAAAAGTGACATGTTGCTGTTTTCTGACCAACTAGTGATGAAAACCAGAAGAAACTGCCTTTCTACTATAGACTTCAGCAAAGTACATGTTTCTGGCTCAGAAACTCGTTTCTGAGTGCTTCTGGACAAAAGTAACAGCCTAAGTGACAACATGCTGTCAAAATGCTTTTCGGGCCCTGAAAACACTAAAAGTGACATGTTGCTGTTTTCTGACCAACTAGTGATGAAAACCAGAAGAAACTGCCTTGCTACTATAGACTTCACCAAAGTACATGTTTCTGGCTTGGAAACTTGTTTCTGAGTGCTTCTGGACAAAAGTAACAGCCTAAATGACAACATGCTGTCAAAATGCTTTTCGGGCCCTGAAAACACTAAAAGTGACATGTTGCTGTTTTCTGACCAACTAGTGATGAAAACCAGAAGAAACTGCCTTGCTACTATAGACTTCACCAAAGTACATGTTTCTGGCTTGGAAATTTGTTTCTGAGTGCTTCTGGACAAAAGTAACAGCCTAAGTGACAACATGCTGTCAAAATGCTTTTCTGACCCTGAAAACACTAAAAGTGACATGTTGCTGTTTTCTTACCAACTAGTGATGAAAACCAGAAGAAACTGCCTTGCTACTATAGACTTCACCAAAGTACATGTTTCTGGCTTGGAGACTTGTTTCTGAGTGCTTCTGGTGAAAAGTAACAGCCTAAGTGACAACATGCTTTTCGGGCCCTGAAAACACTAAAAGTGACATGTTGCTGTTTTCTGACCAACTAGTGATGAAAACCAGAAGAAACTGCCTTGCTACTATAGACTTCACCAAAGTACATGTTTCTGGCTTGGAGACTTGTTTCTGAGTGCTTCTGGTGAAAAGTAACAGCCTAAGTGACAACATGCTTTTCGGGCCCTGAAAACACTAAAAGTGACATGTTGCTGTTTTCTGACCAACTAGTGATGAAAACCAGAAGAAACTGCCTTGCTACTATAGACTTCACCAAAGTACATGTTTCTGGCTTGGAAACTTGTTTCTGAGTGCTTCTGGACAAAAGTAACAGCCTAAATGACAACATGCTGTCAAAATGCTTTTCGGGCCCTGAAAACACTAAAAGTGACATGTTGCTGTTTTCTGACCAACTAGTGATGAAAACCAGAAGAAACTGCCTTGCTACTATAGACTTCACCAAAGTACATGTTTCTGGCTCAGAAACTCGTTTCTGAGTGCTTCTGGTGAAAAGTAACAGCCTAAGTGACAACATGCTGTCAAAATGCTTTTCGGGCCCTGAAAACACTAAAAGTGACATGTTGCTGTTTTCTGACCAACTAGTGATGAAAACCAGAAGAAACTGCCTTGCTACTATAGACTTCACCAAAGTACATGTTTCTGGCTTGGAAACTTGTTTCTGAGTGCTTCTGGACAAAAGTAACAGCCTAAGTGACAACATGCTGTCAAAATGCTTTTCTGACCCTGAAAACACTAAAAGTGACATGTTGCTGTTTTCTTACCAACTAGTGATGAAAACCAGAAGAAACTGCCTTGCTACTATAGACTTCACCAAAGTACATGTTTCTGGCTTGGAAACTTGTTTCTGAGTGCTTCTGGACAAAAGTAACAGCCTATGTGACAACATGCTGTCAAAATGCTTTTCTGACCCTGAAAACACTAAAAGTGACATGTTGCTGTTTTCTGACCAACTAGTGATGAAAACCAGAAGAAACTGCCTTGCTACTATAGACTTCACCAAAGTACATGTTTCTGGCTTGGAGACTTGTTTCTGAGTGCTTCTGGTGAAAAGTAACAGCCTAAGTGACAACATGCTTTTCGGGCCCTGAAAACACTAAAAGTGACATGTTGCTGTTTTCTGACCAACTAGTGATGAAAACCAGAAGAAACTGCCTTTCTACTATAGACTTCAGCAAAGTACATGTTTCTGGCTCAGAAACTCGTTTCTGAGTGCTTCTGGACAAAAGTAACAGCCTAAGTGACAACATGCTGTCAAAATGCTTTTCGGGCCCTGAAAACACTAAAAGTGACATGTTGCTGTTTTCTGACCAACTAGTGATGAAAACCAGAAGAAACTGCCTTGCTACTATAGACTTCACCAAAGTACATGTTTCTGGCTTGGAAACTTGTTTCTGAGTGCTTCTGGACAAAAGTAACAGCCTAAATGACAACATGCTGTCAAAATGCTTTTCGGGCCCTGAAAACACTAAAAGTGACATGTTGCTGTTTTCTGACCAACTAGTGATGAAAACCAGAAGAAACTGCCTTGCTACTATAGACTTCACCAAAGTACATGTTTCTGGCTTGGAAATTTGTTTCTGAGTGCTTCTGGACAAAAGTAACAGCCTAAGTGACAACATGCTGTCAAAATGCTTTTCTGACCCTGAAAACACTAAAAGTGACATGTTGCTGTTTTCTTACCAACTAGTGATGAAAACCAGAAGAAACTGCCTTGCTACTATAGACTTCACCAAAGTACATGTTTCTGGCTTGGAGACTTGTTTCTGAGTGCTTCTGGTGAAAAGTAACAGCCTAAGTGACAACATGCTTTTCGGGCCCTGAAAACACTAAAAGTGACATGTTGCTGTTTTCTGACCAACTAGTGATGAAAACCAGAAGAAACTGCCTTGCTACTATAGACTTCACCAAAGTACATGTTTCTGGCTTGGAGACTTGTTTCTGAGTGCTTCTGGTGAAAAGTAACAGCCTAAGTGACAACATGCTTTTCGGGCCCTGAAAACACTAAAAGTGACATGTTGCTGTTTTCTGACCAACTAGTGATGAAAACCAGAAGAAACTGCCTTGCTACTATAGACTTCACCAAAGTACATGTTTCTGGCTTGGAAACTTGTTTCTGAGTGCTTCTGGACAAAAGTAACAGCCTAAATGACAACATGCTGTCAAAATGCTTTTCGGGCCCTGAAAACACTAAAAGTGACATGTTGCTGTTTTCTGACCAACTAGTGATGAAAACCAGAAGAAACTGCCTTGCTACTATAGACTTCACCAAAGTACATGTTTCTGGCTCAGAAACTCGTTTCTGAGTGCTTCTGGTGAAAAGTAACAGCCTAAGTGACAACATGCTGTCAAAATGCTTTTCGGGCCCTGAAAACACTAAAAGTGACATGTTGCTGTTTTCTGACCAACTAGTGATGAAAACCAGAAGAAACTGCCTTGCTACTATAGACTTCACCAAAGTACATGTTTCTGGCTTGGAAACTTGTTTCTGAGTGCTTCTGGACAAAAGTAACAGCCTAAGTGACAACATGCTGTCAAAATGCTTTTCTGACCCTGAAAACACTAAAAGTGACATGTTGCTGTTTTCTTACCAACTAGTGATGAAAACCAGAAGAAACTGCCTTGCTACTATAGACTTCACCAAAGTACATGTTTCTGGCTTGGAAACTTGTTTCTGAGTGCTTCTGGACAAAAGTAACAGCCTATGTGACAACATGCTGTCAAAATGCTTTTCTGACCCTGAAAACACTAAAAGTGACATGTTGCTGTTTTCTGACCAACTAGTGATGAAAACCAGAAGAAACTGCCTTGCTACTATAGACTTCACCAAAGTACATGTTTCTGGCTTGGAGACTTGTTTCTGAGTGCTTCTGGTGAAAAGTAACAGCCTAAGTGACAACATGCTTTTCGGGCCCTGAAAACACTAAAAGTGACATGTTGCTGTTTTCTGACCAACTAGTGATGAAAACCAGAAGAAACTGCCTTGCTACTATAGACTTCACCAAAGTACATGTTTCTGGCTCAGAAACTCGTTTCTGAGTGCTTCTGGTGAAAAGTAACAGCCTAAGTGACAACATGCTGTCAAAATGCTTTTCGGGCCCTGAAAACACTAAAAGTGACATGTTGCTGTTTTCTGACCAACTAGTGATGAAAACCAGAAGAAACTGCCTTGCTACTATAGACTTCACCAAAGTACATGTTTCTGGCTTGGAAACTTGTTTCTGAGTGCTTCTGGACAAAAGTAACAGCCTAAGTGACAACATGCTGTCAAAATGCTTTTCTGACCCTGAAAACACTAAAAGTGACATGTTGCTGTTTTCTTACCAACTAGTGATGAAAACCAGAAGAAACTGCCTTGCTACTATAGACTTCACCAAAGTACATGTTTCTGGCTTGGAAACTTGTTTCTGAGTGCTTCTGGACAAAAGTAACAGCCTATGTGACAACATGCTGTCAAAATGCTTTTCTGACCCTGAAAACACTAAAAGTGACATGTTGCTGTTTTCTGACCAACTAGTGATGAAAACCAGAAGAAACTGCCTTGCTACTATAGACTTCACCAAAGTACATGTTTCTGGCTTGGAGACTTGTTTCTGAGTGCTTCTGGTGAAAAGTAACAGCCTAAGTGACAACATGCTTTTCGGGCCCTGAAAACACTAAAAGTGACATGTTGCTGTTTTCTGACCAACTAGTGATGAAAACCAGAAGAAACTGCCTTGCTACTATAGACTTCACCAAAGTACATGTTTCTGGCTTGGAAACTTGTTTCTGAGTGCTTCTGGACAAAAGTAACAGCCTAAATGACAACATGCTGTCAAAATGCTTTTCGGGCCCTGAAAACACTAAAAGTGACATGTTGCTGTTTTCTGACCAACTAGTGATGAAAACCAGAAGAAACTGCCTTGCTACTATAGACTTCACCAAAGTACATGTTTCTGGCTCAGAAACTCGTTTCTGAGTGCTTCTGGTGAAAAGTAACAGCCTAAGTGACAACATGCTGTCAAAATGCTTTTCGGGCCCTGAAAACACTAAAAGTGACATGTTGCTGTTTTCTGACCAACTAGTGATGAAAACCAGAAGAAACTGCCTTGCTACTATAGACTTCACCAAAGTACATGTTTCTGGCTTGGAAACTTGTTTCTGAGTGCTTCTGGACAAAAGTAACAGCCTAAGTGACAACATGCTGTCAAAATGCTTTTCTGACCCTGAAAACACTAAAAGTGACATGTTGCTGTTTTCTTACCAACTAGTGATGAAAACCAGAAGAAACTGCCTTGCTACTATAGACTTCACCAAAGTACATGTTTCTGGCTTGGAAACTTGTTTCTGAGTGCTTCTGGACAAAAGTAACAGCCTATGTGACAACATGCTGTCAAAATGCTTTTCTGACCCTGAAAACACTAAAAGTGACATGTTGCTGTTTTCTGACCAACTAGTGATGAAAACCAGAAGAAACTGCCTTGCTACTATAGACTTCACCAAAGTACATGTTTCTGGCTTGGAGACTTGTTTCTGAGTGCTTCTGGTGAAAAGTAACAGCCTAAGTGACAACATGCTTTTCGGGCCCTGAAAACACTAAAAGTGACATGTTGCTGTTTTCTGACCAACTAGTGATGAAAACCAGAAGAAACTGCCTTTCTACTATAGACTTCAGCAAAGTACATGTTTCTGGCTCAGAAACTCGTTTCTGAGTGCTTCTGGACAAAAGTAACAGCCTAAGTGACAACATGCTGTCAAAATGCTTTTCGGGCCCTGAAAACACTAAAAGTGACATGTTGCTGTTTTCTGACCAACTAGTGATGAAAACCAGAAGAAACTGCCTTGCTACTATAGACTTCACCAAAGTACATGTTTCTGGCTTGGAAACTTGTTTCTGAGTGCTTCTGGACAAAAGTAACAGCCTAAATGACAACATGCTGTCAAAATGCTTTTCGGGCCCTGAAAACACTAAAAGTGACATGTTGCTGTTTTCTGACCAACTAGTGATGAAAACCAGAAGAAACTGCCTTGCTACTATAGACTTCACCAAAGTACATGTTTCTGGCTTGGAAATTTGTTTCTGAGTGCTTCTGGACAAAAGTAACAGCCTAAGTGACAACATGCTGTCAAAATGCTTTTCTGACCCTGAAAACACTAAAAGTGACATGTTGCTGTTTTCTTACCAACTAGTGATGAAAACCAGAAGAAACTGCCTTGCTACTATAGACTTCACCAAAGTACATGTTTCTGGCTTGGAGACTTGTTTCTGAGTGCTTCTGGTGAAAAGTAACAGCCTAAGTGACAACATGCTTTTCGGGCCCTGAAAACACTAAAAGTGACATGTTGCTGTTTTCTGACCAACTAGTGATGAAAACCAGAAGAAACTGCCTTGCTACTATAGACTTCACCAAAGTACATGTTTCTGGCTTGGAGACTTGTTTCTGAGTGCTTCTGGTGAAAAGTAACAGCCTAAGTGACAACATGCTTTTCGGGCCCTGAAAACACTAAAAGTGACATGTTGCTGTTTTCTGACCAACTAGTGATGAAAACCAGAAGAAACTGCCTTGCTACTATAGACTTCACCAAAGTACATGTTTCTGGCTTGGAAACTTGTTTCTGAGTGCTTCTGGACAAAAGTAACAGCCTAAATGACAACATGCTGTCAAAATGCTTTTCGGGCCCTGAAAACACTAAAAGTGACATGTTGCTGTTTTCTGACCAACTAGTGATGAAAACCAGAAGAAACTGCCTTGCTACTATAGACTTCACCAAAGTACATGTTTCTGGCTCAGAAACTCGTTTCTGAGTGCTTCTGGTGAAAAGTAACAGCCTAAGTGACAACATGCTGTCAAAATGCTTTTCGGGCCCTGAAAACACTAAAAGTGACATGTTGCTGTTTTCTGACCAACTAGTGATGAAAACCAGAAGAAACTGCCTTGCTACTATAGACTTCACCAAAGTACATGTTTCTGGCTTGGAAACTTGTTTCTGAGTGCTTCTGGACAAAAGTAACAGCCTAAGTGACAACATGCTGTCAAAATGCTTTTCTGACCCTGAAAACACTAAAAGTGACATGTTGCTGTTTTCTTACCAACTAGTGATGAAAACCAGAAGAAACTGCCTTGCTACTATAGACTTCACCAAAGTACATGTTTCTGGCTTGGAAACTTGTTTCTGAGTGCTTCTGGACAAAAGTAACAGCCTATGTGACAACATGCTGTCAAAATGCTTTTCTGACCCTGAAAACACTAAAAGTGACATGTTGCTGTTTTCTGACCAACTAGTGATGAAAACCAGAAGAAACTGCCTTGCTACTATAGACTTCACCAAAGTACATGTTTCTGGCTTGGAGACTTGTTTCTGAGTGCTTCTGGTGAAAAGTAACAGCCTAAGTGACAACATGCTTTTCGGGCCCTGAAAACACTAAAAGTGACATGTTGCTGTTTTCTGACCAACTAGTGATGAAAACCAGAAGAAACTGCCTTTCTACTATAGACTTCAGCAAAGTACATGTTTCTGGCTCAGAAACTCGTTTCTGAGTGCTTCTGGACAAAAGTAACAGCCTAAGTGACAACATGCTGTCAAAATGCTTTTCGGGCCCTGAAAACACTAAAAGTGACATGTTGCTGTTTTCTGACCAACTAGTGATGAAAACCAGAAGAAACTGCCTTGCTACTATAGACTTCACCAAAGTACATGTTTCTGGCTTGGAAACTTGTTTCTGAGTGCTTCTGGACAAAAGTAACAGCCTAAATGACAACATGCTGTCAAAATGCTTTTCGGGCCCTGAAAACACTAAAAGTGACATGTTGCTGTTTTCTGACCAACTAGTGATGAAAACCAGAAGAAACTGCCTTGCTACTATAGACTTCACCAAAGTACATGTTTCTGGCTTGGAAATTTGTTTCTGAGTGCTTCTGGACAAAAGTAACAGCCTAAGTGACAACATGCTGTCAAAATGCTTTTCTGACCCTGAAAACACTAAAAGTGACATGTTGCTGTTTTCTTACCAACTAGTGATGAAAACCAGAAGAAACTGCCTTGCTACTATAGACTTCACCAAAGTACATGTTTCTGGCTTGGAGACTTGTTTCTGAGTGCTTCTGGTGAAAAGTAACAGCCTAAGTGACAACATGCTTTTCGGGCCCTGAAAACACTAAAAGTGACATGTTGCTGTTTTCTGACCAACTAGTGATGAAAACCAGAAGAAACTGCCTTGCTACTATAGACTTCACCAAAGTACATGTTTCTGGCTTGGAGACTTGTTTCTGAGTGCTTCTGGTGAAAAGTAACAGCCTAAGTGACAACATGCTTTTCGGGCCCTGAAAACACTAAAAGTGACATGTTGCTGTTTTCTGACCAACTAGTGATGAAAACCAGAAGAAACTGCCTTGCTACTATAGACTTCACCAAAGTACATGTTTCTGGCTTGGAAACTTGTTTCTGAGTGCTTCTGGACAAAAGTAACAGCCTAAATGACAACATGCTGTCAAAATGCTTTTCGGGCCCTGAAAACACTAAAAGTGACATGTTGCTGTTTTCTGACCAACTAGTGATGAAAACCAGAAGAAACTGCCTTGCTACTATAGACTTCACCAAAGTACATGTTTCTGGCTCAGAAACTCGTTTCTGAGTGCTTCTGGTGAAAAGTAACAGCCTAAGTGACAACATGCTGTCAAAATGCTTTTCGGGCCCTGAAAACACTAAAAGTGACATGTTGCTGTTTTCTGACCAACTAGTGATGAAAACCAGAAGAAACTGCCTTGCTACTATAGACTTCACCAAAGTACATGTTTCTGGCTTGGAAACTTGTTTCTGAGTGCTTCTGGACAAAAGTAACAGCCTAAGTGACAACATGCTGTCAAAATGCTTTTCTGACCCTGAAAACACTAAAAGTGACATGTTGCTGTTTTCTTACCAACTAGTGATGAAAACCAGAAGAAACTGCCTTGCTACTATAGACTTCACCAAAGTACATGTTTCTGGCTTGGAAACTTGTTTCTGAGTGCTTCTGGACAAAAGTAACAGCCTATGTGACAACATGCTGTCAAAATGCTTTTCTGACCCTGAAAACACTAAAAGTGACATGTTGCTGTTTTCTGACCAACTAGTGATGAAAACCAGAAGAAACTGCCTTGCTACTATAGACTTCACCAAAGTACATGTTTCTGGCTTGGAGACTTGTTTCTGAGTGCTTCTGGTGAAAAGTAACAGCCTAAGTGACAACATGCTTTTCGGGCCCTGAAAACACTAAAAGTGACATGTTGCTGTTTTCTGACCAACTAGTGATGAAAACCAGAAGAAACTGCCTTTCTACTATAGACTTCAGCAAAGTACATGTTTCTGGCTCAGAAACTCGTTTCTGAGTGCTTCTGGACAAAAGTAACAGCCTAAGTGACAACATGCTTTTCGGGCCCTGAAAACACTAAAAGTGACATGTTGCTGTTTTCTGACCAACTAGTGATGAAAACCAGAAGAAACTGCCTTGCTACTATAGACTTCACCAAAGTACATGTTTCTGGCTTGGAAACTTGTTTCTGAGTGCTTCTGGACAAAAGTAACAGCCTAAATGACAACATGCTGTCAAAATGCTTTTCGGGCCCTGAAAACACTAAAAGTGACATGTTGCTGTTTTCTGACCAACTAGTGATGAAAACCAGAAGAAACTGCCTTGCTACTATAGACTTCACCAAAGTACATGTTTCTGGCTTGGAGACTTGTTTCTGAGTGCTTCTGGTGAAAAGTAACAGCCTAAGTGACAACATGCTTTTCGGGCCCTGAAAACACTAAAAGTGACATGTTGCTGTTTTCTGACCAACTAGTGATGAAAACCAGAAGAAACTGCCTTTCTACTATAGACTTCAGCAAAGTACATGTTTCTGGCTCAGAAACTCGTTTCTGAGTGCTTCTGGACAAAAGTAACAGCCTAAGTGACAACATGCTGTCAAAATGCTTTTCGGGCCCTGAAAACACTAAAAGTGACATGTTGCTGTTTTCTGACCAACTAGTGATGAAAACCAGAAGAAACTGCCTTGCTACTATAGACTTCACCAAAGTACATGTTTCTGGCTTGGAAACTTGTTTCTGAGTGCTTCTGGACAAAAGTAACAGCCTAAATGACAACATGCTGTCAAAATGCTTTTCGGGCCCTGAAAACACTAAAAGTGACATGTTGCTGTTTTCTGACCAACTAGTGATGAAAACCAGAAGAAACTGCCTTGCTACTATAGACTTCACCAAAGTACATGTTTCTGGCTTGGAAACTTGTTTCTGAGTGCTTCTGGACAAAAGTAACAGCCTAAATGACAACATGCTGTCAAAATGCTTTTCGGGCCCTGAAAACACTAAAAGTGACATGTTGCTGTTTTCTGACCAACTAGTGATGAAAACCAGAAGAAACTGCCTTGCTACTATAGACTTCACCAAAGTACATGTTTCTGGCTCAGAAACTCGTTTCTGAGTGCTTCTGGTGAAAAGTAACAGCCTAAGTGACAACATGCTGTCAAAATGCTTTTCGGGCCCTGAAAACACTAAAAGTGACATGTTGCTGTTTTCTGACCAACTAGTGATGAAAACCAGAAGAAACTGCCTTGCTACTATAGACTTCACCAAAGTACATGTTTCTGGCTTGGAAATTTGTTTCTGAGTGCTTCTGGACAAAAGTAACAGCCTAAGTGACAACATGCTGTCAAAATGCTTTTCTGACCCTGAAAACACTAAAAGTGACATGTTGCTGTTTTCTTACCAACTAGTGATGAAAACCAGAAGAAACTGCCTTGCTACTATAGACTTCACCAAAGTACATGTTTCTGGCTTGGAGACTTGTTTCTGAGTGCTTCTGGTGAAAAGTAACAGCCTAAGTGACAACATGCTTTTCGGGCCCTGAAAACACTAAAAGTGACATGTTGCTGTTTTCTGACCAACTAGTGATGAAAACCAGAAGAAACTGCCTTGCTACTATAGACTTCACCAAAGTACATGTTTCTGGCTTGGAGACTTGTTTCTGAGTGCTTCTGGTGAAAAGTAACAGCCTAAGTGACAACATGCTTTTCGGGCCCTGAAAACACTAAAAGTGACATGTTGCTGTTTTCTGACCAACTAGTGATGAAAACCAGAAGAAACTGCCTTGCTACTATAGACTTCACCAAAGTACATGTTTCTGGCTTGGAAACTTGTTTCTGAGTGCTTCTGGACAAAAGTAACAGCCTAAATGACAACATGCTGTCAAAATGCTTTTCGGGCCCTGAAAACACTAAAAGTGACATGTTGCTGTTTTCTGACCAACTAGTGATGAAAACCAGAAGAAACTGCCTTGCTACTATAGACTTCACCAAAGTACATGTTTCTGGCTCAGAAACTCGTTTCTGAGTGCTTCTGGTGAAAAGTAACAGCCTAAGTGACAACATGCTGTCAAAATGCTTTTCGGGCCCTGAAAACACTAAAAGTGACATGTTGCTGTTTTCTGACCAACTAGTGATGAAAACCAGAAGAAACTGCCTTGCTACTATAGACTTCACCAAAGTACATGTTTCTGGCTTGGAAACTTGTTTCTGAGTGCTTCTGGACAAAAGTAACAGCCTAAGTGACAACATGCTGTCAAAATGCTTTTCTGACCCTGAAAACACTAAAAGTGACATGTTGCTGTTTTCTTACCAACTAGTGATGAAAACCAGAAGAAACTGCCTTGCTACTATAGACTTCACCAAAGTACATGTTTCTGGCTTGGAAACTTGTTTCTGAGTGCTTCTGGACAAAAGTAACAGCCTATGTGACAACATGCTGTCAAAATGCTTTTCTGACCCTGAAAACACTAAAAGTGACATGTTGCTGTTTTCTGACCAACTAGTGATGAAAACCAGAAGAAACTGCCTTGCTACTATAGACTTCACCAAAGTACATGTTTCTGGCTTGGAGACTTGTTTCTGAGTGCTTCTGGTGAAAAGTAACAGCCTAAGTGACAACATGCTTTTCGGGCCCTGAAAACACTAAAAGTGACATGTTGCTGTTTTCTGACCAACTAGTGATGAAAACCAGAAGAAACTGCCTTTCTACTATAGACTTCAGCAAAGTACATGTTTCTGGCTCAGAAACTCGTTTCTGAGTGCTTCTGGACAAAAGTAACAGCCTAAGTGACAACATGCTTTTCGGGCCCTGAAAACACTAAAAGTGACATGTTGCTGTTTTCTGACCAACTAGTGATGAAAACCAGAAGAAACTGCCTTGCTACTATAGACTTCACCAAAGTACATGTTTCTGGCTTGGAAACTTGTTTCTGAGTGCTTCTGGACAAAAGTAACAGCCTAAATGACAACATGCTGTCAAAATGCTTTTCGGGCCCTGAAAACACTAAAAGTGACATGTTGCTGTTTTCTGACCAACTAGTGATGAAAACCAGAAGAAACTGCCTTGCTACTATAGACTTCACCAAAGTACATGTTTCTGGCTTGGAGACTTGTTTCTGAGTGCTTCTGGTGAAAAGTAACAGCCTAAGTGACAACATGCTTTTCGGGCCCTGAAAAAACTAAAAGTGACATGTTGCTGTTTTCTGACCAACTAGTGATGAAAACCAGAAGAAACTGCCTTTCTACTATAGACTTCAGCAAAGTACATGTTTCTGGCTCAGAAACTCGTTTCTGAGTGCTTCTGGACAAAAGTAACAGCCTAAGTGACAACATGCTGTCAAAATGCTTTTCGGGCCCTGAAAACACTAAAAGTGACATGTTGCTGTTTTCTGACCAACTAGTGATGAAAACCAGAAGAAACTGCCTTGCTACTATAGACTTCACCAAAGTACATGTTTCTGGCTTGGAAACTTGTTTCTGAGTGCTTCTGGACAAAAGTAACAGCCTAAATGACAACATGCTGTCAAAATGCTTTTCGGGCCCTGAAAACACTAAAAGTGACATGTTGCTGTTTTCTGACCAACTAGTGATGAAAACCAGAAGAAACTGCCTTGCTACTATAGACTTCACCAAAGTACATGTTTCTGGCTTGGAAACTTGTTTCTGAGTGCTTCTGGACAAAAGTAACAGCCTAAATGACAACATGCTGTCAAAATGCTTTTCGGGCCCTGAAAACACTAAAAGTGACATGTTGCTGTTTTCTGACCAACTAGTGATGAAAACCAGAAGAAACTGCCTTGCTACTATAGACTTCACCAAAGTACATGTTTCTGGCTCAGAAACTCGTTTCTGAGTGCTTCTGGTGAAAAGTAACAGCCTAAGTGACAACATGCTGTCAAAATGCTTTTCGGGCCCTGAAAACACTAAAAGTGACATGTTGCTGTTTTCTGACCAACTAGTGATGAAAACCAGAAGAAACTGCCTTGCTACTATAGACTTCACCAAAGTACATGTTTCTGGCTTGGAAACTTGTTTCTGAGTGCTTCTGGACAAAAGTAACAGCCTAAGTGACAACATGCTGTCAAAATGCTTTTCTGACCCTGAAAACACTAAAAGTGACATGTTGCTGTTTTCTTACCAACTAGTGATGAAAACCAGAAGAAACTGCCTTGCTACTATAGACTTCACCAAAGTACATGTTTCTGGCTTGGAGACTTGTTTCTGAGTGCTTCTGGTGAAAAGTAACAGCCTAAGTGACAACATGCTTTTCTGACCCTGAAAACACTAAAAGTGACATGTTGCTGTTTTCTGACCAACTAGTGATGAAAACCAGAAGAAACTGCCTTGCTACTATAGACTTCACCAAAGTACATGTTTCTGGCTTGGAGACTTGTTTCTGAGTGCTTCTGGTGAAAAGTAACAGCCTAAGTGACAACATGCTTTTCGGGCCCTGAAAACACTAAAAGTGACATGTTGCTGTTTTCTGACCAACTAGTGATGAAAACCAGAAGAAACTGCCTTGCTACTATAGACTTCACCAAAGTACATGTTTCTGGCTTGGAAACTTGTTTCTGAGTGCTTCTGGACAAAAGTAACAGCCTAAATGACAACATGCTGTCAAAATGCTTTTCGGGCCCTGAAAACACTAAAAGTGACATGTTGCTGTTTTCTGACCAACTAGTGATGAAAACCAGAAGAAACTGCCTTGCTACTATAGACTTCACCAAAGTACATGTTTCTGGCTTGGAAATTTGTTTCTGAGTGCTTCTGGACAAAAGTAACAGCCTAAGTGACAACATGCTGTCAAAATGCTTTTCTGACCCTGAAAACACTAAAAGTGACATGTTGCTGTTTTCTGACCAACTAGTGATGAAAACCAGAAGAAACTGCCTTGCTACTATAGACTTCACCAAAGTACATGTTTCTGGCTCAGAAACTCGTTTCTGAGTGCTTCTGGTGAAAAGTAACAGCCTAAGTGACAACATGCTGTCAAAATGCTTTTCGGGCCCTGAAAACACTAAAAGTGACATGTTGCTGTTTTCTGACCAACTAGTGATGAAAACCAGAAGAAACTGCCTTGCTACTATAGACTTCACCAAAGTACATGTTTCTGGCTTGGAAACTTGTTTCTGAGTGCTTCTGGACAAAAGTAACAGCCTAAGTGACAACATGCTGTCAAAATGCTTTTCTGACCCTGAAAACACTAAAAGTGACATGTTGCTGTTTTCTTACCAACTAGTGATGAAAACCAGAAGAAACTGCCTTGCTACTATAGACTTCACCAAAGTACATGTTTCTGGCTTGGAAACTTGTTTCTGAGTGCTTCTGGACAAAAGTAACAGCCTATGTGACAACATGCTGTCAAAATGCTTTTCTGACCCTGAAAACACTAAAAGTGACATGTTGCTGTTTTCTGACCAACTAGTGATGAAAACCAGAAGAAACTGCCTTGCTACTATAGACTTCACCAAAGTACATGTTTCTGGCTTGGAGACTTGTTTCTGAGTGCTTCTGGTGAAAAGTAACAGCCTAAGTGACAACATGCTTTTCGGGCCCTGAAAACACTAAAAGTGACATGTTGCTGTTTTCTGACCAACTAGTGATGAAAACCAGAAGAAACTGCCTTTCTACTATAGACTTCAGCAAAGTACATGTTTCTGGCTCAGAAACTCGTTTCTGAGTGCTTCTGGACAAAAGTAACAGCCTAAGTGACAACATGCTTTTCGGGCCCTGAAAACACTAAAAGTGACATGTTGCTGTTTTCTGACCAACTAGTGATGAAAACCAGAAGAAACTGCCTTGCTACTATAGACTTCACCAAAGTACATGTTTCTGGCTTGGAAACTTGTTTCTGAGTGCTTCTGGACAAAAGTAACAGCCTAAATGACAACATGCTGTCAAAATGCTTTTCGGGCCCTGAAAACACTAAAAGTGACATGTTGCTGTTTTCTGACCAACTAGTGATGAAAACCAGAAGAAACTGCCTTGCTACTATAGACTTCACCAAAGTACATGTTTCTGGCTTGGAGACTTGTTTCTGAGTGCTTCTGGTGAAAAGTAACAGCCTAAGTGACAACATGCTTTTCGGGCCCTGAAAACACTAAAAGTGACATGTTGCTGTTTTCTGACCAACTAGTGATGAAAACCAGAAGAAACTGCCTTTCTACTATAGACTTCAGCAAAGTACATGTTTCTGGCTCAGAAACTCGTTTCTGAGTGCTTCTGGACAAAAGTAACAGCCTAAGTGACAACATGCTGTCAAAATGCTTTTCGGGCCCTGAAAACACTAAAAGTGACATGTTGCTGTTTTCTGACCAACTAGTGATGAAAACCAGAAGAAACTGCCTTGCTACTATAGACTTCACCAAAGTACATGTTTCTGGCTTGGAAACTTGTTTCTGAGTGCTTCTGGACAAAAGTAACAGCCTAAATGACAACATGCTGTCAAAATGCTTTTCGGGCCCTGAAAACACTAAAAGTGACATGTTGCTGTTTTCTGACCAACTAGTGATGAAAACCAGAAGAAACTGCCTTGCTACTATAGACTTCACCAAAGTACATGTTTCTGGCTTGGAAACTTGTTTCTGAGTGCTTCTGGACAAAAGTAACAGCCTAAATGACAACATGCTGTCAAAATGCTTTTCGGGCCCTGAAAACACTAAAAGTGACATGTTGCTGTTTTCTGACCAACTAGTGATGAAAACCAGAAGAAACTGCCTTGCTACTATAGACTTCACCAAAGTACATGTTTCTGGCTCAGAAACTCGTTTCTGAGTGCTTCTGGTGAAAAGTAACAGCCTAAGTGACAACATGCTGTCAAAATGCTTTTCGGGCCCTGAAAACACTAAAAGTGACATGTTGCTGTTTTCTGACCAACTAGTGATGAAAACCAGAAGAAACTGCCTTGCTACTATAGACTTCACCAAAGTACATGTTTCTGGCTTGGAAACTTGTTTCTGAGTGCTTCTGGACAAAAGTAACAGCCTAAGTGACAACATGCTGTCAAAATGCTTTTCTGACCCTGAAAACACTAAAAGTGACATGTTGCTGTTTTCTTACCAACTAGTGATGAAAACCAGAAGAAACTGCCTTGCTACTATAGACTTCACCAAAGTACATGTTTCTGGCTTGGAAACTTGTTTCTGAGTGCTTCTGGACAAAAGTAACAGCCTATGTGACAACATGCTGTCAAAATGCTTTTCTGACCCTGAAAACACTAAAAGTGACATGTTGCTGTTTTCTGACCAACTAGTGATGAAAACCAGAAGAAACTGCCTTGCTACTATAGACTTCACCAAAGTACATGTTTCTGGCTTGGAGACTTGTTTCTGAGTGCTTCTGGTGAAAAGTAACAGCCTAAGTGACAACATGCTTTTCGGGCCCTGAAAACACTAAAAGTGACATGTTGCTGTTTTCTGACCAACTAGTGATGAAAACCAGAAGAAACTGCCTTTCTACTATAGACTTCAGCAAAGTACATGTTTCTGGCTCAGAAACTCGTTTCTGAGTGCTTCTGGACAAAAGTAACAGCCTAAGTGACAACATGCTTTTCGGGCCCTGAAAACACTAAAAGTGACATGTTGCTGTTTTCTGACCAACTAGTGATGAAAACCAGAAGAAACTGCCTTGCTACTATAGACTTCACCAAAGTACATGTTTCTGGCTTGGAAACTTGTTTCTGAGTGCTTCTGGACAAAAGTAACAGCCTAAATGACAACATGCTGTCAAAATGCTTTTCGGGCCCTGAAAACACTAAAAGTGACATGTTGCTGTTTTCTGACCAACTAGTGATGAAAACCAGAAGAAACTGCCTTGCTACTATAGACTTCACCAAAGTACATGTTTCTGGCTTGGAGACTTGTTTCTGAGTGCTTCTGGTGAAAAGTAACAGCCTAAGTGACAACATGCTTTTCGGGCCCTGAAAACACTAAAAGTGACATGTTGCTGTTTTCTGACCAACTAGTGATGAAAACCAGAAGAAACTGCCTTTCTACTATAGACTTCAGCAAAGTACATGTTTCTGGCTCAGAAACTCGTTTCTGAGTGCTTCTGGACAAAAGTAACAGCCTAAGTGACAACATGCTGTCAAAATGCTTTTCGGGCCCTGAAAACACTAAAAGTGACATGTTGCTGTTTTCTGACCAACTAGTGATGAAAACCAGAAGAAACTGCCTTGCTACTATAGACTTCACCAAAGTACATGTTTCTGGCTTGGAAACTTGTTTCTGAGTGCTTCTGGACAAAAGTAACAGCCTAAATGACAACATGCTGTCAAAATGCTTTTCGGGCCCTGAAAACACTAAAAGTGACATGTTGCTGTTTTCTGACCAACTAGTGATGAAAACCAGAAGAAACTGCCTTGCTACTATAGACTTCACCAAAGTACATGTTTCTGGCTTGGAAACTTGTTTCTGAGTGCTTCTGGACAAAAGTAACAGCCTAAATGACAACATGCTGTCAAAATGCTTTTCGGGCCCTGAAAACACTAAAAGTGACATGTTGCTGTTTTCTGACCAACTAGTGATGAAAACCAGAAGAAACTGCCTTGCTACTATAGACTTCACCAAAGTACATGTTTCTGGCTCAGAAACTCGTTTCTGAGTGCTTCTGGTGAAAAGTAACAGCCTAAGTGACAACATGCTGTCAAAATGCTTTTCGGGCCCTGAAAACACTAAAAGTGACATGTTGCTGTTTTCTGACCAACTAGTGATGAAAACCAGAAGAAACTGCCTTGCTACTATAGACTTCACCAAAGTACATGTTTCTGGCTTGGAAACTTGTTTCTGAGTGCTTCTGGACAAAAGTAACAGCCTAAGTGACAACATGCTGTCAAAATGCTTTTCTGACCCTGAAAACACTAAAAGTGACATGTTGCTGTTTTCTTACCAACTAGTGATGAAAACCAGAAGAAACTGCCTTGCTACTATAGACTTCACCAAAGTACATGTTTCTGGCTTGGAGACTTGTTTCTGAGTGCTTCTGGTGAAAAGTAACAGCCTAAGTGACAACATGCTTTTCTGACCCTGAAAACACTAAAAGTGACATGTTGCTGTTTTCTGACCAACTAGTGATGAAAACCAGAAGAAACTGCCTTGCTACTATAGACTTCACCAAAGTACATGTTTCTGGCTTGGAGACTTGTTTCTGAGTGCTTCTGGTGAAAAGTAACAGCCTAAGTGACAACATGCTTTTCGGGCCCTGAAAACACTAAAAGTGACATGTTGCTGTTTTCTGACCAACTAGTGATGAAAACCAGAAGAAACTGCCTTGCTACTATAGACTTCACCAAAGTACATGTTTCTGGCTTGGAAACTTGTTTCTGAGTGCTTCTGGACAAAAGTAACAGCCTAAATGACAACATGCTGTCAAAATGCTTTTCGGGCCCTGAAAACACTAAAAGTGACATGTTGCTGTTTTCTGACCAACTAGTGATGAAAACCAGAAGAAACTGCCTTGCTACTATAGACTTCACCAAAGTACATGTTTCTGGCTTGGAAATTTGTTTCTGAGTGCTTCTGGACAAAAGTAACAGCCTAAGTGACAACATGCTGTCAAAATGCTTTTCTGACCCTGAAAACACTAAAAGTGACATGTTGCTGTTTTCTGACCAACTAGTGATGAAAACCAGAAGAAACTGCCTTGCTACTATAGACTTCACCAAAGTACATGTTTCTGGCTCAGAAACTCGTTTCTGAGTGCTTCTGGTGAAAAGTAACAGCCTAAGTGACAACATGCTGTCAAAATGCTTTTCGGGCCCTGAAAACACTAAAAGTGACATGTTGCTGTTTTCTGACCAACTAGTGATGAAAACCAGAAGAAACTGCCTTGCTACTATAGACTTCACCAAAGTACATGTTTCTGGCTTGGAAACTTGTTTCTGAGTGCTTCTGGACAAAAGTAACAGCCTAAGTGACAACATGCTGTCAAAATGCTTTTCTGACCCTGAAAACACTAAAAGTGACATGTTGCTGTTTTCTTACCAACTAGTGATGAAAACCAGAAGAAACTGCCTTGCTACTATAGACTTCACCAAAGTACATGTTTCTGGCTTGGAAACTTGTTTCTGAGTGCTTCTGGACAAAAGTAACAGCCTATGTGACAACATGCTGTCAAAATGCTTTTCTGACCCTGAAAACACTAAAAGTGACATGTTGCTGTTTTCTGACCAACTAGTGATGAAAACCAGAAGAAACTGCCTTGCTACTATAGACTTCACCAAAGTACATGTTTCTGGCTTGGAGACTTGTTTCTGAGTGCTTCTGGTGAAAAGTAACAGCCTAAGTGACAACATGCTTTTCGGGCCCTGAAAACACTAAAAGTGACATGTTGCTGTTTTCTGACCAACTAGTGATGAAAACCAGAAGAAACTGCCTTTCTACTATAGACTTCAGCAAAGTACATGTTTCTGGCTCAGAAACTCGTTTCTGAGTGCTTCTGGACAAAAGTAACAGCCTAAGTGACAACATGCTTTTCGGGCCCTGAAAACACTAAAAGTGACATGTTGCTGTTTTCTGACCAACTAGTGATGAAAACCAGAAGAAACTGCCTTGCTACTATAGACTTCACCAAAGTACATGTTTCTGGCTTGGAAACTTGTTTCTGAGTGCTTCTGGACAAAAGTAACAGCCTAAATGACAACATGCTGTCAAAATGCTTTTCGGGCCCTGAAAACACTAAAAGTGACATGTTGCTGTTTTCTGACCAACTAGTGATGAAAACCAGAAGAAACTGCCTTGCTACTATAGACTTCACCAAAGTACATGTTTCTGGCTTGGAGACTTGTTTCTGAGTGCTTCTGGTGAAAAGTAACAGCCTAAGTGACAACATGCTTTTCGGGCCCTGAAAACACTAAAGTGACATGTTGCTGTTTTCTGACCAACTAGTGATGAAAACCAGAAGAAACTGCCTTTCTACTATAGACTTCAGCAAAGTACATGTTTCTGGCTCAGAAACTCGTTTCTGAGTGCTTCTGGACAAAAGTAACAGCCTAAGTGACAACATGCTGTCAAAATGCTTTTCGGGCCCTGAAAACACTAAAAGTGACATGTTGCTGTTTTCTGACCAACTAGTGATGAAAACCAGAAGAAACTGCCTTGCTACTATAGACTTCACCAAAGTACATGTTTCTGGCTTGGAAACTTGTTTCTGAGTGCTTCTGGACAAAAGTAACAGCCTAAATGACAACATGCTGTCAAAATGCTTTTCGGGCCCTGAAAACACTAAAAGTGACATGTTGCTGTTTTCTGACCAACTAGTGATGAAAACCAGAAGAAACTGCCTTGCTACTATAGACTTCACCAAAGTACATGTTTCTGGCTTGGAAACTTGTTTCTGAGTGCTTCTGGACAAAAGTAACAGCCTAAATGACAACATGCTGTCAAAATGCTTTTCGGGCCCTGAAAACACTAAAAGTGACATGTTGCTGTTTTCTGACCAACTAGTGATGAAAACCAGAAGAAACTGCCTTGCTACTATAGACTTCACCAAAGTACATGTTTCTGGCTCAGAAACTCGTTTCTGAGTGCTTCTGGTGAAAAGTAACAGCCTAAGTGACAACATGCTGTCAAAATGCTTTTCGGGCCCTGAAAACACTAAAAGTGACATGTTGCTGTTTTCTGACCAACTAGTGATGAAAACCAGAAGAAACTGCCTTGCTACTATAGACTTCACCAAAGTACATGTTTCTGGCTTGGAAACTTGTTTCTGAGTGCTTCTGGACAAAAGTAACAGCCTAAGTGACAACATGCTGTCAAAATGCTTTTCTGACCCTGAAAACACTAAAAGTGACATGTTGCTGTTTTCTTACCAACTAGTGATGAAAACCAGAAGAAACTGCCTTGCTACTATAGACTTCACCAAAGTACATGTTTCTGGCTTGGAGACTTGTTTCTGAGTGCTTCTGGTGAAAAGTAACAGCCTAAGTGACAACATGCTTTTCTGACCCTGAAAACACTAAAAGTGACATGTTGCTGTTTTCTGACCAACTAGTGATGAAAACCAGAAGAAACTGCCTTGCTACTATAGACTTCACCAAAGTACATGTTTCTGGCTTGGAGACTTGTTTCTGAGTGCTTCTGGTGAAAAGTAACAGCCTAAGTGACAACATGCTTTTCGGGCCCTGAAAACACTAAAAGTGACATGTTGCTGTTTTCTGACCAACTAGTGATGAAAACCAGAAGAAACTGCCTTGCTACTATAGACTTCACCAAAGTACATGTTTCTGGCTTGGAAACTTGTTTCTGAGTGCTTCTGGACAAAAGTAACAGCCTAAATGACAACATGCTGTCAAAATGCTTTTCGGGCCCTGAAAACACTAAAAGTGACATGTTGCTGTTTTCTGACCAACTAGTGATGAAAACCAGAAGAAACTGCCTTGCTACTATAGACTTCACCAAAGTACATGTTTCTGGCTCAGAAACTCGTTTCTGAGTGCTTCTGGTGAAAAGTAACAGCCTAAGTGACAACATGCTGTCAAAATGCTTTTCGGGCCCTGAAAACACTAAAAGTGACATGTTGCTGTTTTCTGACCAACTAGTGATGAAAACCAGAAGAAACTGCCTTGCTACTATAGACTTCACCAAAGTACATGTTTCTGGCTTGGAAACTTGTTTCTGAGTGCTTCTGGACAAAAGTAACAGCCTAAGTGACAACATGCTGTCAAAATGCTTTTCTGACCCTGAAAACACTAAAAGTGACATGTTGCTGTTTTCTTACCAACTAGTGATGAAAACCAGAAGAAACTGCCTTGCTACTATAGACTTCACCAAAGTACATGTTTCTGGCTTGGAAACTTGTTTCTGAGTGCTTCTGGACAAAAGTAACAGCCTATGTGACAACATGCTGTCAAAATGCTTTTCTGACCCTGAAAACACTAAAAGTGACATGTTGCTGTTTTCTGACCAACTAGTGATGAAAACCAGAAGAAACTGCCTTGCTACTATAGACTTCACCAAAGTACATGTTTCTGGCTTGGAGACTTGTTTCTGAGTGCTTCTGGTGAAAAGTAACAGCCTAAGTGACAACATGCTTTTCGGGCCCTGAAAACACTAAAAGTGACATGTTGCTGTTTTCTGACCAACTAGTGATGAAAACCAGAAGAAACTGCCTTTCTACTATAGACTTCAGCAAAGTACATGTTTCTGGCTCAGAAACTCGTTTCTGAGTGCTTCTGGACAAAAGTAACAGCCTAAGTGACAACATGCTGTCAAAATGCTTTTCGGGCCCTGAAAACACTAAAAGTGACATGTTGCTGTTTTCTGACCAACTAGTGATGAAAACCAGAAGAAACTGCCTTGCTACTATAGACTTCACCAAAGTACATGTTTCTGGCTTGGAAACTTGTTTCTGAGTGCTTCTGGACAAAAGTAACAGCCTAAGTGACAACATGCTGTCAAAATGCTTTTCTGACCCTGAAAACACTAAAAGTGACATGTTGCTGTTTTCTTACCAACTAGTGATGAAAACCAGAAGAAACTGCCTTGCTACTATAGACTTCACCAAAGTACATGTTTCTGGCTTGGAGACTTGTTTCTGAGTGCTTCTGGTGAAAAGTAACAGCCTAAGTGACAACATGCTTTTCTGACCCTGAAAACACTAAAAGTGACATGTTGCTGTTTTCTGACCAACTAGTGATGAAAACCAGAAGAAACTGCCTTGCTACTATAGACTTCACCAAAGTACATGTTTCTGGCTTGGAGACTTGTTTCTGAGTGCTTCTGGTGAAAAGTAACAGCCTAAGTGACAACATGCTTTTCGGGCCCTGAAAACACTAAAAGTGACATGTTGCTGTTTTCTGACCAACTAGTGATGAAAACCAGAAGAAACTGCCTTGCTACTATAGACTTCACCAAAGTACATGTTTCTGGCTTGGAAACTTGTTTCTGAGTGCTTCTGGACAAAAGTAACAGCCTAAATGACAACATGCTGTCAAAATGCTTTTCGGGCCCTGAAAACACTAAAAGTGACATGTTGCTGTTTTCTGACCAACTAGTGATGAAAACCAGAAGAAACTGCCTTGCTACTATAGACTTCACCAAAGTACATGTTTCTGGCTCAGAAACTCGTTTCTGAGTGCTTCTGGTGAAAAGTAACAGCCTAAGTGACAACATGCTGTCAAAATGCTTTTCGGGCCCTGAAAACACTAAAAGTGACATGTTGCTGTTTTCTGACCAACTAGTGATGAAAACCAGAAGAAACTGCCTTGCTACTATAGACTTCACCAAAGTACATGTTTCTGGCTTGGAAACTTGTTTCTGAGTGCTTCTGGACAAAAGTAACAGCCTAAGTGACAACATGCTGTCAAAATGCTTTTCTGACCCTGAAAACACTAAAAGTGACATGTTGCTGTTTTCTTACCAACTAGTGATGAAAACCAGAAGAAACTGCCTTGCTACTATAGACTTCACCAAAGTACATGTTTCTGGCTTGGAAACTTGTTTCTGAGTGCTTCTGGACAAAAGTAACAGCCTATGTGACAACATGCTGTCAAAATGCTTTTCTGACCCTGAAAACACTAAAAGTGACATGTTGCTGTTTTCTGACCAACTAGTGATGAAAACCAGAAGAAACTGCCTTGCTACTATAGACTTCACCAAAGTACATGTTTCTGGCTTGGAGACTTGTTTCTGAGTGCTTCTGGTGAAAAGTAACAGCCTAAGTGACAACATGCTTTTCGGGCCCTGAAAACACTAAAAGTGACATGTTGCTGTTTTCTGACCAACTAGTGATGAAAACCAGAAGAAACTGCCTTTCTACTATAGACTTCAGCAAAGTACATGTTTCTGGCTCAGAAACTCGTTTCTGAGTGCTTCTGGACAAAAGTAACAGCCTAAGTGACAACATGCTTTTCGGGCCCTGAAAACACTAAAAGTGACATGTTGCTGTTTTCTGACCAACTAGTGATGAAAACCAGAAGAAACTGCCTTGCTACTATAGACTTCACCAAAGTACATGTTTCTGGCTTGGAAACTTGTTTCTGAGTGCTTCTGGACAAAAGTAACAGCCTAAATGACAACATGCTGTCAAAATGCTTTTCGGGCCCTGAAAACACTAAAAGTGACATGTTGCTGTTTTCTGACCAACTAGTGATGAAAACCAGAAGAAACTGCCTTGCTACTATAGACTTCACCAAAGTACATGTTTCTGGCTTGGAAACTTGTTTCTGAGTGCTTCTGGACAAAAGTAACAGCCTAAATGACAACATGCTGTCAAAATGCTTTTCGGGCCCTGAAAACACTAAAAGTGACATGTTGCTGTTTTCTGACCAACTAGTGATGAAAACCAGAAGAAACTGCCTTGCTACTATAGACTTCACCAAAGTACATGTTTCTGGCTTGGAAATTTGTTTCTGAGTGCTTCTGGACAAAAGTAACAGCCTAAATGACAACATGCTGTCAAAATGCTTTTCGGGCCCTGAAAACACTAAAAGTGACATGTTGCTGTTTTCTGACCAACTAGTGATGAAAACCAGAAGAAACTGCCTTGCTACTATAGACTTCACCAAAGTACATGTTTCTGGCTTGGAGACTTGTTTCTGAGTGCTTCTGGTGAAAAGTAACAGCCTAAGTGACAACATGCTTTTCGGGCCCTGAAAACACTAAAAGTGACATGTTGCTGTTTTCTGACCAACTAGTGATGAAAACCAGAAGAAACTGCCTTGCTACTATAGACTTCACCAAAGTACATGTTTCTGGCTTGGAGACTTGTTTCTGAGTGCTTCTGGTGAAAAGTAACAGCCTAAGTGACAACATGCTTTTCGGGCCCTGAAAACACTAAAAGTGACATGTTGCTGTTTTCTGACCAACTAGTGATGAAAACCAGAAGAAACTGCCTTGCTACTATAGACTTCACCAAAGTACATGTTTCTGGCTTGGAAACTTGTTTCTGAGTGCTTCTGGACAAAAGTAACAGCCTAAATGACAACATGCTGTCAAAATGCTTTTCGGGCCCTGAAAACACTAAAAGTGACATGTTGCTGTTTTCTGACCAACTAGTGATGAAAACCAGAAGAAACTGCCTTGCTACTATAGACTTCACCAAAGTACATGTTTCTGGCTCAGAAACTCGTTTCTGAGTGCTTCTGGTGAAAAGTAACAGCCTAAGTGACAACATGCTGTCAAAATGCTTTTCGGGCCCTGAAAACACTAAAAGTGACATGTTGCTGTTTTCTGACCAACTAGTGATGAAAACCAGAAGAAACTGCCTTGCTACTATAGACTTCACCAAAGTACATGTTTCTGGCTTGGAAACTTGTTTCTGAGTGCTTCTGGACAAAAGTAACAGCCTAAGTGACAACATGCTGTCAAAATGCTTTTCTGACCCTGAAAACACTAAAAGTGACATGTTGCTGTTTTCTTACAACTAGTGATGAAAACCAGAAGAAACTGCCTTGCTACTATAGACTTCAGCAAAGTACATGTTTCTGGCTCAGAAACTCGTTTCTGAGTGCTTCTGGACAAAAGTAACAGCCTAAGTGACAACATGCTGTCAAAATGCTTTTCGGGCCCTGAAAACACTAAAAGTGACATGTTGCTGTTTTCTGACCAACTAGTGATGAAAACCAGAAGAAACCGCCTTGCTACTATAGACTTCACCAAAGTACATGTTTCTGGCTTGGAAACTTGTTTCTGAGTGCTTCTGGACAAAAGTAACAGCCTAAATGACAACATGCTGTCAAAATGCTTTTCGGGCCCTGAAAACACTAAAAGTGACATGTTGCTGTTTTCTGACCAACTAGTGATGAAAACCAGAAGAAACTGCCTTGCTACTATAGACTTCACCAAAGTACATGTTTCTGGCTTGGAAATTTGTTTCTGAGTGCTTCTGGACAAAAGTAACAGCCTAAGTGACAACATGCTGTCAAAATGCTTTTCTGACCCTGAAAACACTAAAAGTGACATGTTGCTGTTTTCTTACCAACTAGTGATGAAAACCAGAAGAAACTGCCTTGCTACTATAGACTTCACCAAAGTACATGTTTCTGGCTTGGAGACTTGTTTCTGAGTGCTTCTGGTGAAAAGTAACAGCCTAAGTGACAACATGCTTTTCGGGCCCTGAAAACACTAAAAGTGACATGTTGCTGTTTTCTGACCAACTAGTGATGAAAACCAGAAGAAACTGCCTTGCTACTATAGACTTCACCAAAGTACATGTTTCTGGCTTGGAGACTTGTTTCTGAGTGCTTCTGGTGAAAAGTAACAGCCTAAGTGACAACATGCTTTTCGGGCCCTGAAAACACTAAAAGTGACATGTTGCTGTTTTCTGACCAACTAGTGATGAAAACCAGAAGAAACTGCCTTGCTACTATAGACTTCACCAAAGTACATGTTTCTGGCTTGGAAACTTGTTTCTGAGTGCTTCTGGACAAAAGTAACAGCCTAAATGACAACATGCTGTCAAAATGCTTTTCGGGCCCTGAAAACACTAAAAGTGACATGTTGCTGTTTTCTGACCAACTAGTGATGAAAACCAGAAGAAACTGCCTTGCTACTATAGACTTCACCAAAGTACATGTTTCTGGCTCAGAAACTCGTTTCTGAGTGCTTCTGGTGAAAAGTAACAGCCTAAGTGACAACATGCTGTCAAAATGCTTTTCGGGCCCTGAAAACACTAAAAGTGACATGTTGCTGTTTTCTGACCAACTAGTGATGAAAACCAGAAGAAACTGCCTTGCTACTATAGACTTCACCAAAGTACATGTTTCTGGCTTGGAAACTTGTTTCTGAGTGCTTCTGGACAAAAGTAACAGCCTAAGTGACAACATGCTGTCAAAATGCTTTTCTGACCCTGAAAACACTAAAAGTGACATGTTGCTGTTTTCTTACCAACTAGTGATGAAAACCAGAAGAAACTGCCTTGCTACTATAGACTTCACCAAAGTACATGTTTCTGGCTTGGAAACTTGTTTCTGAGTGCTTCTGGACAAAAGTAACAGCCTATGTGACAACATGCTGTCAAAATGCTTTTCTGACCCTGAAAACACTAAAAGTGACATGTTGCTGTTTTCTGACCAACTAGTGATGAAAACCAGAAGAAACTGCCTTGCTACTATAGACTTCACCAAAGTACATGTTTCTGGCTTGGAGACTTGTTTCTGAGTGCTTCTGGTGAAAAGTAACAGCCTAAGTGACAACATGCTTTTCGGGCCCTGAAAACACTAAAAGTGACATGTTGCTGTTTTCTGACCAACTAGTGATGAAAACCAGAAGAAACTGCCTTGCTACTATAGACTTCACCAAAGTACATGTTTCTGGCTTGGAGACTTGTTTCTGAGTGCTTCTGGTGAAAAGTAACAGCCTAAGTGACAACATGCTTTTCGGGCCCTGAAAACACTAAAAGTGACATGTTGCTGTTTTCTGACCAACTAGTGATGAAAACCAGAAGAAACTGCCTTTCTACTATAGACTTCAGCAAAGTACATGTTTCTGGCTCAGAAACTCGTTTCTGAGTGCTTCTGGACAAAAGTAACAGCCTAAGTGACAACATGCTGTCAAAATGCTTTTCGGGCCCTGAAAACACTAAAAGTGACATGTTGCTGTTTTCTGACCAACTAGTGATGAAAACCAGAAGAAACTGCCTTGCTACTATAGACTTCACCAAAGTACATGTTTCTGGCTTGGAAATTTGTTTCTGAGTGCTTCTGGACAAAAGTAACAGCCTAAATGACAACATGCTTTCAAAATGCTTTTCGGGCCCTGAAAACACTAAAAGTGACATGTTGCTGTTTTCTGACCAACTAGTGATGAAAACCAGAAGAAACTGCCTTGCTACTATAGACTTCACCAAAGTACATGTTTCTGGCTTGGAAACTTGTTTCTGAGTGCTTCTGGACAAAAGTAACAGCCTAAATGACAACATGCTGTCAAAATGCTTTTCGGGCCCTGAAAACACTAAAAGTGACATGTTGCTGTTTTCTGACCAACTAGTGATGAAAACCAGAAGAAACTGCCTTTCTACTATAGACTTCAGCAAAGTACATGTTTCTGGCTCAGAAACTCGTTTCTGAGTGCTTCTGGACAAAAGTAACAGCCTAAGTGACAACATGCTGTCAAAATGCTTTTCGGGCCCTGAAAACACTAAAAGTGACATGTTGCTGTTTTCTGACCAACTAGTGATGAAAACCAGAAGAAACTGCCTTGCTACTATAGACTTCACCAAAGTACATGTTTCTGGCTTGGAGACTTGTTTCTGAGTGCTTCTGGTGAAAAGTAACAGCCTAAGTGACAACATGCTTTTCGGGCCCTGAAAACACTAAAAGTGACGTGTTGCTGTTTTCTGACCAACTAGTGATGAAAACCAGAAGAAACTGCCTTTCTACTATAGACTTCAGCAAAGTACATGTTTCTGGCTCAGAAACTCGTTTCTGAGTGCTTCTGGACAAAAGTAACAGCCTAAGTGACAACATGCTGTCAAAATGCTTTTCGGGCCCTGAAAACACTAAAAGTGACATGTTGCTGTTTTCTGACCAACTAGTGATGAAAACCAGAAGAAACTGCCTTGCTACTATAGACTTCACCAAAGTACATGTTTCTGGCTTGGAGACTTGTTTCTGAGTGCTTCTGGTGAAAAGTAACAGCCTAAGTGACAACATGCTTTTCGGGCCCTGAAAACACTAAAAGTGACATGTTGCTGTTTTCTGACCAACTAGTGATGAAAACCAGAAGAAACTGCCTTTCTACTATAGACTTCAGCAAAGTACATGTTTCTGGCTCAGAAACTCGTTTCTGAGTGCTTCTGGACAAAAGTAACAGCCTAAGTGACAACATGCTGTCAAAATGCTTTTCGGGCCCTGAAAACACTAAAAGTGACATGTTGCTGTTTTCTGACCAACTAGTGATGAAAACCAGAAGAAACTGCCTTGCTACTATAGACTTCACCAAAGTACATGTTTCTGGCTTGGAAATTTGTTTCTGAGTGCTTCTGGACAAAAGTAACAGCCTAAGTGACAACATGCTGTCAAAATGCTTTTCGGGCCCTGAAAACACTAAAAGTGACATGTTGCTGTTTTCTGACCAACTAGTGATGAAAACCAGAAGAAACTGCCTTGCTACTATAGACTTCACCAAAGTACATGTTTCTGGCTTGGAAACTTGTTTCTGAGTGCTTCTGGACAAAAGTAACAGCCTAAATGACAACATGCTGTCAAAATGCTTTTCTGACCCTGAAAACACTAAAAGTGACATGTTGCTGTTTTCTGACCAACTAGTGATGAAAACCAGAAGAAACTGCCTTGCTACTATAGACTTCACCAAAGTACATGTTTCTGGCTTGGAGACTTGTTTCTGAGTGCTTCTGGTGAAAAGTAACAGCCTAAGTGACAACATGCTTTTCGGGCCCTGAAAACACTAAAAGTGACATGTTGCTGTTTTCTGACCAACTAGTGATGAAAACCAGAAGAAACTGCCTTTCTACTATAGACTTCAGCAAAGTACATGTTTCTGGCTCAGAAACTCGTTTCTGAGTGCTTCTGGACAAAAGTAACAGCCTAAGTGACAACATGCTGTCAAAATGCTTTTCGGGCCCTGAAAACACTAAAAGTGACATGTTGCTGTTTTCTGACCAACTAGTGATGAAAACCAGAAGAAACTGCCTTGCTACTATAGACTTCACCAAAGTACATGTTTCTGGCTTGGAAATTTGTTTCTGAGTGCTTCTGGACAAAAGTAACAGCCTAAATGACAACATGCTTTCAAAATGCTTTTCGGGCCCTGAAAACACTAAAAGTGACATGTTGCTGTTTTCTGACCAACTAGTGATGAAAACCAGAAGAAACTGCCTTGCTACTATAGACTTCACCAAAGTACATGTTTCTGGCTTGGAAACTTGTTTCTGAGTGCTTCTGGACAAAAGTAACAGCCTAAATGACAACATGCTGTCAAAATGCTTTTCGGGCCCTGAAAACACTAAAAGTGACATGTTGCTGTTTTCTGACCAACTAGTGATGAAAACCAGAAGAAACTGCCTTGCTACTATAGACTTCACCAAAGTACATGTTTCTGGCTCAGAAACTCGTTTCTGAGTGCTTCTGGTGAAAAGTAACAGCCTAAGTGACAACATGCTGTCAAAATGCTTTTCGGGCCCTGAAAACACTAAAAGTGACATGTTGCTGTTTTCTGACCAACTAGTGATGAAAACCAGAAGAAACTGCCTTGCTACTATAGACTTCACCAAAGTACATGTTTCTGGCTTGGAAACTTGTTTCTGAGTGCTTCTGGACAAAAGTAACAGCCTAAGTGACAACATGCTGTCAAAATGCTTTTCTGACCCTGAAAACACTAAAAGTGACATGTTGCTGTTTTCTTACCAACTAGTGATGAAAACCAGAAGAAACTGCCTTGCTACTATAGACTTCACCAAAGTACATGTTTCTGGCTTGGAAACTTGTTTCTGAGTGCTTCTGGACAAAAGTAACAGCCTAAGTGACAACATGCTTTTCGGGCCCTGAAAACACTAAAAGTGACATGTTGCTGTTTTCTGACCAACTAGTGATGAAAACCAGAAGAAACTGCCTTTCTACTATAGACTTCAGCAAAGTACATGTTTCTGGCTCAGAAACTCGTTTCTGAGTGCTTCTGGACAAAAGTAACAGCCTAAGTGACAACATGCTGTCAAAATGCTTTTCGGGCCCTGAAAACACTAAAAGTGACATGTTGCTGTTTTCTGACCAACTAGTGATGAAAACCAGAAGAAACTGCCTTGCTACTATAGACTTCACCAAAGTACATGTTTCTGGCTTGGAAATTTGTTTCTGAGTGCTTCTGGACAAAAGTAACAGCCTAGGTGACAACATGCTGTCAAAATGCTTTTCGGGCCCTGAAAACACTAAAAGTGACATGTTGCTGTTTTCTGACCAACTAGTGATGAAAACCAGAAGAAACTGCCTTGCTACTATAGACTTCACCAAAGTACATGTTTCTGGCTTGGAAACTTGTTTCTGAGTGCTTCTGGACAAAAGTAACAGCCTAAATGACAACATGCTTTCAAAATGCTTTTCGGGCCCTGAAAACACTAAAAGTGACATGTTGCTGTTTTCTGACCAACTAGTGATGAAAACCAGAAGAAACTGCCTTGCTACTATAGACTTCACCAAAGTACATGTTTCTGGCTTGGAAACTTGTTTCTGAGTGCTTCTGGACAAAAGTAACAGCCTAAATGACAACATGCTGTCAAAATGCTTTTCGGGCCCTGAAAACACTAAAAGTGACATGTTGCTGTTTTCTGACCAACTAGTGATGAAAACCAGAAGAAACTGCCTTTCTACTATAGACTTCAGCAAAGTACATGTTTCTGGCTCAGAAACTCGTTTCTGAGTGCTTCTGGACAAAAGTAACAGCCTAAGTGACAACATGCTGTCAAAATGCTTTTCGGGCCCTGAAAACACTAAAAGTGACATGTTGCTGTTTTCTGACCAACTAGTGATGAAAACCAGAAGAAACTGCCTTGCTACTATAGACTTCACCAAAGTACATGTTTCTGGCTTGGAGACTTGTTTCTGAGTGCTTCTGGTGAAAAGTAACAGCCTAAGTGACAACATGCTTTTCGGGCCCTGAAAACACTAAAAGTGACATGTTGCTGTTTTCTGACCAACTAGTGATGAAAACCAGAAGAAACTGCCTTTCTACTATAGACTTCAGCAAAGTACATGTTTCTGGCTCAGAAACTCGTTTCTGAGTGCTTCTGGACAAAAGTAACAGCCTAAGTGACAACATGCTGTCAAAATGCTTTTCGGGCCCTGAAAACACTAAAAGTGACATGTTGCTGTTTTCTGACCAACTAGTGATGAAAACCAGAAGAAACTGCCTTGCTACTATAGACTTCACCAAAGTACATGTTTCTGGCTTGGAGACTTGTTTCTGAGTGCTTCTGGTGAAAAGTAACAGCCTAAGTGACAACATGCTTTTCGGGCCCTGAAAACACTAAAAGTGACATGTTGCTGTTTTCTGACCAACTAGTGATGAAAACCAGAAGAAACTGCCTTTCTACTATAGACTTCAGCAAAGTACATGTTTCTGGCTCAGAAACTCGTTTCTGAGTGCTTCTGGACAAAAGTAACAGCCTAAGTGACAACATGCTGTCAAAATGCTTTTCGGGCCCTGAAAACACTAAAAGTGACATGTTGCTGTTTTCTGACCAACTAGTGATGAAAACCAGAAGAAACTGCCTTGCTACTATAGACTTCACCAAAGTACATGTTTCTGGCTTGGAAATTTGTTTCTGAGTGCTTCTGGACAAAAGTAACAGCCTAAGTGACAACATGCTTTTCGGGCCCTGAAAACACTAAAAGTGACATGTTGCTGTTTTCTGACCAACTAGTGATGAAAACCAGAAGAAACTGCCTTTCTACTATAGACTTCAGCAAAGTACATGTTTCTGGCTCAGAAACTCGTTTCTGAGTGCTTCTGGACAAAAGTAACAGCCTAAGTGACAACATGCTGTCAAAATGCTTTTCGGGCCCTGAAAACACTAAAAGTGACATGTTGCTGTTTTCTGACCAACTAGTGATGAAAACCAGAAGAAACTGCCTTGCTACTATAGACTTCACCAAAGTACATGTTTCTGGCTTGGAAATTTGTTTCTGAGTGCTTCTGGACAAAAGTAACAGCCTAAGTGACAACATGCTGTCAAAATGCTTTTCGGGCCCTGAAAACACTAAAAGTGACATGTTGCTGTTTTCTGACCAACTAGTGATGAAAACCAGAAGAAACTGCCTTGCTACTATAGACTTCACCAAAGTACATGTTTCTGGCTTGGAAACTTGTTTCTGAGTGCTTCTGGACAAAAGTAACAGCCTAAATGACAACATGCTGTCAAAATGCTTTTCGGGCCCTGAAAACACTAAAAGTGACATGTTGCTGTTTTCTGACCAACTAGTGATGAAAACCAGAAGAAACTGCCTTTCTACTATAGACTTCACCAAAGTACATGTTTCTGGCTTGGAGACTTGTTTCTGAGTGCTTCTGGTGAAAAGTAACAGCATAAGTGACAACATGCTTTTCGGGCCCTGAAAACACTAAAAGTGACATGTTGCTGTTTTCTGACCAACTAGTGATGAAAACCAGAAGAAACTGCCTTTCTACTATAGACTTCAGCAAAGTACATGTTTCTGGCTCAGAAACTCGTTTCTGAGTGCTTCTGGACAAAAGTAACAGCCTAAGTGACAACATGCTGTCAAAATGCTTTTCGGGCCCTGAAAACACTAAAAGTGACATGTTGCTGTTTTCTGACCAACTAGTGATGAAAACCAGAAGAAACTGCCTTGCTACTATAGACTTCACCAAAGTACATGTTTCTGGCTTGGAAACTTGTTTCTGAGTGCTTCTGGACAAAAGTAACAGCCTAAATGACAACATGCTGTCAAAATGCTTTTCGGGCCCTGAAAACACTAAAAGTGACATGTTGCTGTTTTCTGACCAACTAGTGATGAAAACCAGAAGAAACTGCCTTGCTACTATAGACTTCACCAAAGTACATGTTTCTGGCTTGGAAACTTGTTTCTGAGTGCTTCTGGACAAAAGTAACAGCCTAAATGACAACATGCTGTCAAAATGCTTTTCGGGCCCTGAAAACACTAAAAGTGACATGTTGCTGTTTTCTGACCAACTAGTGATGAAAACCAGAAGAAACTGCCTTGCTACTATAGACTTCACCAAAGTACATGTTTCTGGCTTGGAAACTTGTTTCTGAGTGCTTCTGGACAAAAGTAACAGCCTAAATGACAACATGCTGTCAAAATGCTTTTCGGGCCCTGAAAACACTAAAAGTGACATGTTGCTGTTTTCTGACCAACTAGTGATGAAAACCAGAAGAAACTGCCTTGCTACTATAGACTTCACCAAAGTACATGTTTCTGGCTTGGAAATTTGTTTCTGAGTGCTTCTGGACAAAAGTAACAGCCTAAGTGACAACATGCTGTCAAAATGCTTTTCTGACCCTGAAAACACTAAAAGTGACATGTTGCTGTTTTCTTACCAACTAGTGATGAAAACCAGAAGAAACTGCCTTGCTACTATAGACTTCACCAAAGTACATGTTTCTGGCTTGGAGACTTGTTTCTGAGTGCTTCTGGTGAAAAGTAACAGCCTAAGTGACAACATGCTTTTCGGGCCCTGAAAACACTAAAAGTGACATGTTGCTGTTTTCTGACCAACTAGTGATGAAAACCAGAAGAAACTGCCTTGCTACTATAGACTTCACCAAAGTACATGTTTCTGGCTTGGAGACTTGTTTCTGAGTGCTTCTGGTGAAAAGTAACAGCCTAAGTGACAACATGCTTTTCGGGCCCTGAAAACACTAAAAGTGACATGTTGCTGTTTTCTGACCAACTAGTGATGAAAACCAGAAGAAACTGCCTTGCTACTATAGACTTCACCAAAGTACATGTTTCTGGCTTGGAAACTTGTTTCTGAGTGCTTCTGGACAAAAGTAACAGCCTAAATGACAACATGCTGTCAAAATGCTTTTCGGGCCCTGAAAACACTAAAAGTGACATGTTGCTGTTTTCTGACCAACTAGTGATGAAAACCAGAAGAAACTGCCTTGCTACTATAGACTTCACCAAAGTACATGTTTCTGGCTCAGAAACTCGTTTCTGAGTGCTTCTGGTGAAAAGTAACAGCCTAAGTGACAACATGCTGTCAAAATGCTTTTCGGGCCCTGAAAACACTAAAAGTGACATGTTGCTGTTTTCTGACCAACTAGTGATGAAAACCAGAAGAAACTGCCTTGCTACTATAGACTTCACCAAAGTACATGTTTCTGGCTTGGAAACTTGTTTCTGAGTGCTTCTGGACAAAAGTAACAGCCTAAGTGACAACATGCTGTCAAAATGCTTTTCTGACCCTGAAAACACTAAAAGTGACATGTTGCTGTTTTCTTACCAACTAGTGATGAAAACCAGAAGAAACTGCCTTGCTACTATAGACTTCACCAAAGTACATGTTTCTGGCTTGGAAACTTGTTTCTGAGTGCTTCTGGACAAAAGTAACAGCCTATGTGACAACATGCTGTCAAAATGCTTTTCTGACCCTGAAAACACTAAAAGTGACATGTTGCTGTTTTCTGACCAACTAGTGATGAAAACCAGAAGAAACTGCCTTGCTACTATAGACTTCACCAAAGTACATGTTTCTGGCTTGGAGACTTGTTTCTGAGTGCTTCTGGTGAAAAGTAACAGCCTAAGTGACAACATGCTTTTCGGGCCCTGAAAACACTAAAAGTGACATGTTGCTGTTTTCTGACCAACTAGTGATGAAAACCAGAAGAAACTGCCTTTCTACTATAGACTTCAGCAAAGTACATGTTTCTGGCTCAGAAACTCGTTTCTGAGTGCTTCTGGACAAAAGTAACAGCCTAAGTGACAACATGCTGTCAAAATGCTTTTCGGGCCCTGAAAACACTAAAAGTGACATGTTGCTGTTTTCTGACCAACTAGTGATGAAAACCAGAAGAAACTGCCTTGCTACTATAGACTTCACCAAAGTACATGTTTCTGGCTTGGAAATTTGTTTCTGAGTGCTTCTGGACAAAAGTAACAGCCTAGGTGACAACATGCTGTCAAAATGCTTTTCGGGCCCTGAAAACACTAAAAGTGACATGTTGCTGTTTTCTGACCAACTAGTGATGAAAACCAGAAGAAACTGCCTTGCTACTATAGACTTCACCAAAGTACATGTTTCTGGCTTGGAAACTTGTTTCTGAGTGCTTCTGGACAAAAGTAACAGCCTAAATGACAACATGCTTTCAAAATGCTTTTCGGGCCCTGAAAACACTAAAAGTGACATGTTGCTGTTTTCTGACCAACTAGTGATGAAAACCAGAAGAAACTGCCTTGCTACTATAGACTTCACCAAAGTACATGTTTCTGGCTTGGAGACTTGTTTCTGAGTGCTTCTGGTGAAAAGTAACAGCCTAAGTGACAACATGCTTTTCGGGCCCTGAAAACACTAAAAGTGACATGTTGCTGTTTTCTGACCAACTAGTGATGAAAACCAGAAGAAACTGCCTTTCTACTATAGACTTCAGCAAAGTACATGTTTCTGGCTCAGAAACTCGTTTCTGAGTGCTTCTGGACAAAAGTAACAGCCTAAGTGACAACATGCTGTCAAAATGCTTTTCGGGCCCTGAAAACACTAAAAGTGACATGTTGCTGTTTTCTGACCAACTAGTGATGAAAACCAGAAGAAACTGCCTTGCTACTATAGACTTCACCAAAGTACATGTTTCTGGCTTGGAAACTTGTTTCTGAGTGCTTCTGGACAAAAGTAACAGCCTAAATGACAACATGCTGTCAAAATGCTTTTCGGGCCCTGAAAACACTAAAAGTGACATGTTGCTGTTTTCTGACCAACTAGTGATGAAAACCAGAAGAAACTGCCTTGCTACTATAGACTTCACCAAAGTACATGTTTCTGGCTTGGAAACTTGTTTCTGAGTGCTTCTGGACAAAAGTAACAGCCTAAATGACAACATGCTGTCAAAATGCTTTTCGGGCCCTGAAAACACTAAAAGTGACATGTTGCTGTTTTCTGACCAACTAGTGATGAAAACCAGAAGAAACTGCCTTGCTACTATAGACTTCACCAAAGTACATGTTTCTGGCTTGGAAACTTGTTTCTGAGTGCTTCTGGACAAAAGTAACAGCCTAAATGACAACATGCTGTCAAAATGCTTTTCGGGCCCTGAAAACACTAAAAGTGACATGTTGCTGTTTTCTGACCAACTAGTGATGAAAACCAGAAGAAACTGCCTTGCTACTATAGACTTCACCAAAGTACATGTTTCTGGCTTGGAAATTTGTTTCTGAGTGCTTCTGGACAAAAGTAACAGCCTAAGTGACAACATGCTGTCAAAATGCTTTTCTGACCCTGAAAACACTAAAAGTGACATGTTGCTGTTTTCTTACCAACTAGTGATGAAAACCAGAAGAAACTGCCTTGCTACTATAGACTTCACCAAAGTACATGTTTCTGGCTTGGAGACTTGTTTCTGAGTGCTTCTGGTGAAAAGTAACAGCCTAAGTGACAACATGCTTTTCGGGCCCTGAAAACACTAAAAGTGACATGTTGCTGTTTTCTGACCAACTAGTGATGAAAACCAGAAGAAACTGCCTTGCTACTATAGACTTCACCAAAGTACATGTTTCTGGCTTGGAGACTTGTTTCTGAGTGCTTCTGGTGAAAAGTAACAGCCTAAGTGACAACATGCTTTTCGGGCCCTGAAAACACTAAAAGTGACATGTTGCTGTTTTCTGACCAACTAGTGATGAAAACCAGAAGAAACTGCCTTGCTACTATAGACTTCACCAAAGTACATGTTTCTGGCTTGGAAACTTGTTTCTGAGTGCTTCTGGACAAAAGTAACAGCCTAAATGACAACATGCTGTCAAAATGCTTTTCGGGCCCTGAAAACACTAAAAGTGACATGTTGCTGTTTTCTGACCAACTAGTGATGAAAACCAGAAGAAACTGCCTTGCTACTATAGACTTCACCAAAGTACATGTTTCTGGCTCAGAAACTCGTTTCTGAGTGCTTCTGGTGAAAAGTAACAGCCTAAGTGACAACATGCTGTCAAAATGCTTTTCGGGCCCTGAAAACACTAAAAGTGACATGTTGCTGTTTTCTGACCAACTAGTGATGAAAACCAGAAGAAACTGCCTTGCTACTATAGACTTCACCAAAGTACATGTTTCTGGCTTGGAAACTTGTTTCTGAGTGCTTCTGGACAAAAGTAACAGCCTAAATGACAACATGCTGTCAAAATGCTTTTCGGGCCCTGAAAACACTAAAAGTGACATGTTGCTGTTTTCTGACCAACTAGTGATGAAAACCAGAAGAAACTGCCTTGCTACTATAGACTTCACCAAAGTACATGTTTCTGGCTTGGAAATTTGTTTCTGAGTGCTTCTGGACAAAAGTAACAGCCTAAGTGACAACATGCTGTCAAAATGCTTTTCTGACCCTGAAAACACTAAAAGTGACATGTTGCTGTTTTCTTACCAACTAGTGATGAAAACCAGAAGAAACTGCCTTGCTACTATAGACTTCACCAAAGTACATGTTTCTGGCTTGGAGACTTGTTTCTGAGTGCTTCTGGTGAAAAGTAACAGCCTAAGTGACAACATGCTTTTCGGGCCCTGAAAACACTAAAAGTGACATGTTGCTGTTTTCTGACCAACTAGTGATGAAAACCAGAAGAAACTGCCTTGCTACTATAGACTTCACCAAAGTACATGTTTCTGGCTTGGAGACTTGTTTCTGAGTGCTTCTGGTGAAAAGTAACAGCCTAAGTGACAACATGCTTTTCGGGCCCTGAAAACACTAAAAGTGACATGTTGCTGTTTTCTGACCAACTAGTGATGAAAACCAGAAGAAACTGCCTTGCTACTATAGACTTCACCAAAGTACATGTTTCTGGCTTGGAAACTTGTTTCTGAGTGCTTCTGGACAAAAGTAACAGCCTAAATGACAACATGCTGTCAAAATGCTTTTCGGGCCCTGAAAACACTAAAAGTGACATGTTGCTGTTTTCTGACCAACTAGTGATGAAAACCAGAAGAAACTGCCTTGCTACTATAGACTTCACCAAAGTACATGTTTCTGGCTCAGAAACTCGTTTCTGAGTGCTTCTGGTGAAAAGTAACAGCCTAAGTGACAACATGCTGTCAAAATGCTTTTCGGGCCCTGAAAACACTAAAAGTGACATGTTGCTGTTTTCTGACCAACTAGTGATGAAAACCAGAAGAAACTGCCTTGCTACTATAGACTTCACCAAAGTACATGTTTCTGGCTTGGAAACTTGTTTCTGAGTGCTTCTGGACAAAAGTAACAGCCTAAGTGACAACATGCTGTCAAAATGCTTTTCTGACCCTGAAAACACTAAAAGTGACATGTTGCTGTTTTCTTACCAACTAGTGATGAAAACCAGAAGAAACTGCCTTGCTACTATAGACTTCACCAAAGTACATGTTTCTGGCTTGGAAATTTGTTTCTGAGTGCTTCTGGACAAAAGTAACAGCCTAGGTGACAACATGCTGTCAAAATGCTTTTCGGGCCCTGAAAACACTAAAAGTGACATGTTGCTGTTTTCTGACCAACTAGTGATGAAAACCAGAAGAAACTGCCTTGCTACTATAGACTTCACCAAAGTACATGTTTCTGGCTTGGAAACTTGTTTCTGAGTGCTTCTGGACAAAAGTAACAGCCTATGTGACAACATGCTGTCAAAATGCTTTTCTGACCCTGAAAACACTAAAAGTGACATGTTGCTGTTTTCTGACCAACTAGTGATGAAAACCAGAAGAAACTGCCTTGCTACTATAGACTTCACCAAAGTACATGTTTCTGGCTTGGAGACTTGTTTCTGAGTGCTTCTGGTGAAAAGTAACAGCCTAAGTGACAACATGCTTTTCGGGCCCTGAAAACACTAAAAGTGACATGTTGCTGTTTTCTGACCAACTAGTGATGAAAACCAGAAGAAACTGCCTTTCTACTATAGACTTCAGCAAAGTACATGTTTCTGGCTCAGAAACTCGTTTCTGAGTGCTTCTGGACAAAAGTAACAGCCTAAGTGACAACATGCTGTCAAAATGCTTTTCGGGCCCTGAAAACACTAAAAGTGACATGTTGCTGTTTTCTGACCAACTAGTGATGAAAACCAGAAGAAACTGCCTTGCTACTATAGACTTCACCAAAGTACATGTTTCTGGCTTGGAAATTTGTTTCTGAGTGCTTCTGGACAAAAGTAACAGCCTAGGTGACAACATGCTGTCAAAATGCTTTTCGGGCCCTGAAAACACTAAAAGTGACATGTTGCTGTTTTCTGACCAACTAGTGATGAAAACCAGAAGAAACTGCCTTGCTACTATAGACTTCACCAAAGTACATGTTTCTGGCTTGGAAACTTGTTTCTGAGTGCTTCTGGACAAAAGTAACAGCCTAAATGACAACATGCTTTCAAAATGCTTTTCGGGCCCTGAAAACACTAAAAGTGACATGTTGCTGTTTTCTGACCAACTAGTGATGAAAACCAGAAGAAACTGCCTTGCTACTATAGACTTCACCAAAGTACATGTTTCTGGCTTGGAAACTTGTTTCTGAGTGCTTCTGGACAAAAGTAACAGCCTAAATGACAACATGCTGTCAAAATGCTTTTCGGGCCCTGAAAACACTAAAAGTGACATGTTGCTGTTTTCTGACCAACTAGTGATGAAAACCAGAAGAAACTGCCTTTCTACTATAGACTTCAGCAAAGTACATGTTTCTGGCTCAGAAACTCGTTTCTGAGTGCTTCTGGACAAAAGTAACAGCCTAAGTGACAACATGCTGTCAAAATGCTTTTCGGGCCCTGAAAACACTAAAAGTGACATGTTGCTGTTTTCTGACCAACTAGTGATGAAAACCAGAAGAAACTGCCTTGCTACTATAGACTTCACCAAAGTACATGTTTCTGGCTTGGAGACTTGTTTCTGAGTGCTTCTGGTGAAAAGTAACAGCCTAAGTGACAACATGCTTTTCGGGCCCTGAAAACACTAAAAGTGACATGTTGCTGTTTTCTGACCAACTAGTGATGAAAACCAGAAGAAACTGCCTTTCTACTATAGACTTCAGCAAAGTACATGTTTCTGGCTCAGAAACTCGTTTCTGAGTGCTTCTGGACAAAAGTAACAGCCTAAGTGACAACATGCTGTCAAAATGCTTTTCGGGCCCTGAAAACACTAAAAGTGACATGTTGCTGTTTTCTGACCAACTAGTGATGAAAACCAGAAGAAACTGCCTTGCTACTATAGACTTCACCAAAGTACATGTTTCTGGCTTGGAGACTTGTTTCTGAGTGCTTCTGGTGAAAAGTAACAGCCTAAGTGACAACATGCTTTTCGGGCCCTGAAAACACTAAAAGTGACATGTTGCTGTTTTCTGACCAACTAGTGATGAAAACCAGAAGAAACTGCCTTTCTACTATAGACTTCAGCAAAGTACATGTTTCTGGCTCAGAAACTCGTTTCTGAGTGCTTCTGGACAAAAGTAACAGCCTAAGTGACAACATGCTGTCAAAATGCTTTTCGGGCCCTGAAAACACTAAAAGTGACATGTTGCTGTTTTCTGACCAACTAGTGATGAAAACCAGAAGAAACTGCCTTGCTACTATAGACTTCACCAAAGTACATGTTTCTGGCTTGGAGACTTGTTTCTGAGTGCTTCTGGTGAAAAGTAACAGCCTAAGTGACAACATGCTTTTCGGGCCCTGAAAACACTAAAAGTGACATGTTGCTGTTTTCTGACCAACTAGTGATGAAAACCAGAAGAAACTGCCTTGCTACTATAGACTTCACCAAAGTACATGTTTCTGGCTTGGAGACTTGTTTCTGAGTGCTTCTGGTGAAAAGTAACAGCCTAAGTGACAACATGCTTTTCGGGCCCTGAAAACACTAAAAGTGACATGTTGCTGTTTTCTGACCAACTAGTGATGAAAACCAGAAGAAACTGCCTTGCTACTATAGACTTCACCAAAGTACATGTTTCTGGCTTGGAAACTTGTTTCTGAGTGCTTCTGGACAAAAGTAACAGCCTAAATGACAACATGCTGTCAAAATGCTTTTCGGGCCCTGAAAACACTAAAAGTGACATGTTGCTGTTTTCTGACCAACTAGTGATGAAAACCAGAAGAAACTGCCTTGCTACTATAGACTTCACCAAAGTACATGTTTCTGGCTCAGAAACTCGTTTCTGAGTGCTTCTGGTGAAAAGTAACAGCCTAAGTGACAACATGCTGTCAAAATGCTTTTCGGGCCCTGAAAACACTAAAAGTGACATGTTGCTGTTTTCTGACCAACTAGTGATGAAAACCAGAAGAAACTGCCTTGCTACTATAGACTTCACCAAAGTACATGTTTCTGGCTTGGAAACTTGTTTCTGAGTGCTTCTGGACAAAAGTAACAGCCTAAATGACAACATGCTGTCAAAATGCTTTTCGGGCCCTGAAAACACTAAAAGTGACATGTTGCTGTTTTCTGACCAACTAGTGATGAAAACCAGAAGAAACTGCCTTGCTACTATAGACTTCACCAAAGTACATGTTTCTGGCTTGGAAATTTGTTTCTGAGTGCTTCTGGACAAAAGTAACAGCCTAAGTGACAACATGCTGTCAAAATGCTTTTCTGACCCTGAAAACACTAAAAGTGACATGTTGCTGTTTTCTTACCAACTAGTGATGAAAACCAGAAGAAACTGCCTTGCTACTATAGACTTCACCAAAGTACATGTTTCTGGCTTGGAGACTTGTTTCTGAGTGCTTCTGGTGAAAAGTAACAGCCTAAGTGACAACATGCTTTTCGGGCCCTGAAAACACTAAAAGTGACATGTTGCTGTTTTCTGACCAACTAGTGATGAAAACCAGAAGAAACTGCCTTGCTACTATAGACTTCACCAAAGTACATGTTTCTGGCTTGGAGACTTGTTTCTGAGTGCTTCTGGTGAAAAGTAACAGCCTAAGTGACAACATGCTTTTCGGGCCCTGAAAACACTAAAAGTGACATGTTGCTGTTTTCTGACCAACTAGTGATGAAAACCAGAAGAAACTGCCTTGCTACTATAGACTTCACCAAAGTACATGTTTCTGGCTTGGAAACTTGTTTCTGAGTGCTTCTGGACAAAAGTAACAGCCTAAATGACAACATGCTGTCAAAATGCTTTTCGGGCCCTGAAAACACTAAAAGTGACATGTTGCTGTTTTCTGACCAACTAGTGATGAAAACCAGAAGAAACTGCCTTGCTACTATAGACTTCACCAAAGTACATGTTTCTGGCTCAGAAACTCGTTTCTGAGTGCTTCTGGTGAAAAGTAACAGCCTAAGTGACAACATGCTGTCAAAATGCTTTTCGGGCCCTGAAAACACTAAAAGTGACATGTTGCTGTTTTCTGACCAACTAGTGATGAAAACCAGAAGAAACTGCCTTGCTACTATAGACTTCACCAAAGTACATGTTTCTGGCTTGGAAACTTGTTTCTGAGTGCTTCTGGACAAAAGTAACAGCCTAAGTGACAACATGCTGTCAAAATGCTTTTCTGACCCTGAAAACACTAAAAGTGACATGTTGCTGTTTTCTTACCAACTAGTGATGAAAACCAGAAGAAACTGCCTTGCTACTATAGACTTCACCAAAGTACATGTTTCTGGCTTGGAAATTTGTTTCTGAGTGCTTCTGGACAAAAGTAACAGCCTAGGTGACAACATGCTGTCAAAATGCTTTTCGGGCCCTGAAAACACTAAAAGTGACATGTTGCTGTTTTCTGACCAACTAGTGATGAAAACCAGAAGAAACTGCCTTGCTACTATAGACTTCACCAAAGTACATGTTTCTGGCTTGGAAACTTGTTTCTGAGTGCTTCTGGACAAAAGTAACAGCCTATGTGACAACATGCTGTCAAAATGCTTTTCTGACCCTGAAAACACTAAAAGTGACATGTTGCTGTTTTCTGACCAACTAGTGATGAAAACCAGAAGAAACTGCCTTGCTACTATAGACTTCACCAAAGTACATGTTTCTGGCTTGGAGACTTGTTTCTGAGTGCTTCTGGTGAAAAGTAACAGCCTAAGTGACAACATGCTTTTCGGGCCCTGAAAACACTAAAAGTGACATGTTGCTGTTTTCTGACCAACTAGTGATGAAAACCAGAAGAAACTGCCTTTCTACTATAGACTTCAGCAAAGTACATGTTTCTGGCTCAGAAACTCGTTTCTGAGTGCTTCTGGACAAAAGTAACAGCCTAAGTGACAACATGCTGTCAAAATGCTTTTCGGGCCCTGAAAACACTAAAAGTGACATGTTGCTGTTTTCTGACCAACTAGTGATGAAAACCAGAAGAAACTGCCTTGCTACTATAGACTTCACCAAAGTACATGTTTCTGGCTTGGAAATTTGTTTCTGAGTGCTTCTGGACAAAAGTAACAGCCTAGGTGACAACATGCTGTCAAAATGCTTTTCGGGCCCTGAAAACACTAAAAGTGACATGTTGCTGTTTTCTGACCAACTAGTGATGAAAACCAGAAGAAACTGCCTTGCTACTATAGACTTCACCAAAGTACATGTTTCTGGCTTGGAAACTTGTTTCTGAGTGCTTCTGGACAAAAGTAACAGCCTAAATGACAACATGCTTTCAAAATGCTTTTCGGGCCCTGAAAACACTAAAAGTGACATGTTGCTGTTTTCTGACCAACTAGTGATGAAAACCAGAAGAAACTGCCTTGCTACTATAGACTTCACCAAAGTACATGTTTCTGGCTTGGAAACTTGTTTCTGAGTGCTTCTGGACAAAAGTAACAGCCTAAATGACAACATGCTGTCAAAATGCTTTTCGGGCCCTGAAAACACTAAAAGTGACATGTTGCTGTTTTCTGACCAACTAGTGATGAAAACCAGAAGAAACTGCCTTTCTACTATAGACTTCAGCAAAGTACATGTTTCTGGCTCAGAAACTCGTTTCTGAGTGCTTCTGGACAAAAGTAACAGCCTAAGTGACAACATGCTGTCAAAATGCTTTTCGGGCCCTGAAAACACTAAAAGTGACATGTTGCTGTTTTCTGACCAACTAGTGATGAAAACCAGAAGAAACTGCCTTGCTACTATAGACTTCACCAAAGTACATGTTTCTGGCTTGGAGACTTGTTTCTGAGTGCTTCTGGTGAAAAGTAACAGCCTAAGTGACAACATGCTTTTCGGGCCCTGAAAACACTAAAAGTGACATGTTGCTGTTTTCTGACCAACTAGTGATGAAAACCAGAAGAAACTGCCTTTGCTACTATAGACTTCAGCAAAGTACATGTTTCTGGCTCAGAAACTCGTTTCTGAGTGCTTCTGGACAAAAGTAACAGCCTAAGTGACAACATGCTGTCAAAATGCTTTTCGGGCCCTGAAAACACTAAAAGTGACATGTTGCTGTTTTCTGACCAACTAGTGATGAAAACCAGAAGAAACTGCCTTGCTACTATAGACTTCACCAAAGTACATGTTTCTGGCTTGGAGACTTGTTTCTGAGTGCTTCTGGTGAAAAGTAACAGCCTAAGTGACAACATGCTTTTCGGGCCCTGAAAACACTAAAAGTGACATGTTGCTGTTTTCTGACCAACTAGTGATGAAAACCAGAAGAAACTGCCTTGCTACTATAGACTTCACCAAAGTACATGTTTCTGGCTTGGAAACTTGTTTCTGAGTGCTTCTGGACAAAAGTAACAGCCTAAATGACAACATGCTGTCAAAATGCTTTTCGGGCCCTGAAAACACTAAAAGTGACATGTTGCTGTTTTCTGACCAACTAGTGATGAAAACCAGAAGAAACTGCCTTGCTACTATAGACTTCACCAAAGTACATGTTTCTGGCTCAGAAACTCGTTTCTGAGTGCTTCTGGTGAAAAGTAACAGCCTAAGTGACAACATGCTGTCAAAATGCTTTTCGGGCCCTGAAAACACTAAAAGTGACATGTTGCTGTTTTCTGACCAACTAGTGATGAAAACCAGAAGAAACTGCCTTGCTACTATAGACTTCACCAAAGTACATGTTTCTGGCTTGGAAACTTGTTTCTGAGTGCTTCTGGACAAAAGTAACAGCCTAAGTGACAACATGCTGTCAAAATGCTTTTCTGACCCTGAAAACACTAAAAGTGACATGTTGCTGTTTTCTTACCAACTAGTGATGAAAACCAGAAGAAACTGCCTTGCTACTATAGACTTCACCAAAGTACATGTTTCTGGCTTGGAAATTTGTTTCTGAGTGCTTCTGGACAAAAGTAACAGCCTAGGTGACAACATGCTGTCAAAATGCTTTTCGGGCCCTGAAAACACTAAAAGTGACATGTTGCTGTTTTCTGACCAACTAGTGATGAAAACCAGAAGAAACTGCCTTGCTACTATAGACTTCACCAAAGTACATGTTTCTGGCTTGGAAACTTGTTTCTGAGTGCTTCTGGACAAAAGTAACAGCCTATGTGACAACATGCTGTCAAAATGCTTTTCTGACCCTGAAAACACTAAAAGTGACATGTTGCTGTTTTCTGACCAACTAGTGATGAAAACCAGAAGAAACTGCCTTGCTACTATAGACTTCACCAAAGTACATGTTTCTGGCTTGGAGACTTGTTTCTGAGTGCTTCTGGTGAAAAGTAACAGCCTAAGTGACAACATGCTTTTCGGGCCCTGAAAACACTAAAAGTGACATGTTGCTGTTTTCTGACCAACTAGTGATGAAAACCAGAAGAAACTGCCTTTCTACTATAGACTTCAGCAAAGTACATGTTTCTGGCTCAGAAACTCGTTTCTGAGTGCTTCTGGACAAAAGTAACAGCCTAAGTGACAACATGCTGTCAAAATGCTTTTCGGGCCCTGAAAACACTAAAAGTGACATGTTGCTGTTTTCTGACCAACTAGTGATGAAAACCAGAAGAAACTGCCTTGCTACTATAGACTTCACCAAAGTACATGTTTCTGGCTTGGAAATTTGTTTCTGAGTGCTTCTGGACAAAAGTAACAGCCTAGGTGACAACATGCTGTCAAAATGCTTTTCGGGCCCTGAAAACACTAAAAGTGACATGTTGCTGTTTTCTGACCAACTAGTGATGAAAACCAGAAGAAACTGCCTTGCTACTATAGACTTCACCAAAGTACATGTTTCTGGCTTGGAAACTTGTTTCTGAGTGCTTCTGGACAAAAGTAACAGCCTAAATGACAACATGCTTTCAAAATGCTTTTCGGGCCCTGAAAACACTAAAAGTGACATGTTGCTGTTTTCTGACCAACTAGTGATGAAAACCAGAAGAAACTGCCTTGCTACTATAGACTTCACCAAAGTACATGTTTCTGGCTTGGAAACTTGTTTCTGAGTGCTTCTGGACAAAAGTAACAGCCTAAATGACAACATGCTGTCAAAATGCTTTTCGGGCCCTGAAAACACTAAAAGTGACATGTTGCTGTTTTCTGACCAACTAGTGATGAAAACCAGAAGAAACTGCCTTTCTACTATAGACTTCAGCAAAGTACATGTTTCTGGCTCAGAAACTCGTTTCTGAGTGCTTCTGGACAAAAGTAACAGCCTAAGTGACAACATGCTGTCAAAATGCTTTTCGGGCCCTGAAAACACTAAAAGTGACATGTTGCTGTTTTCTGACCAACTAGTGATGAAAACCAGAAGAAACTGCCTTGCTACTATAGACTTCACCAAAGTACATGTTTCTGGCTTGGAGACTTGTTTCTGAGTGCTTCTGGTGAAAAGTAACAGCCTAAGTGACAACATGCTTTTCGGGCCCTGAAAACACTAAAAGTGACATGTTGCTGTTTTCTGACCAACTAGTGATGAAAACCAGAAGAAACTGCCTTTCTACTATAGACTTCAGCAAAGTACATGTTTCTGGCTCAGAAACTCGTTTCTGAGTGCTTCTGGACAAAAGTAACAGCCTAAGTGACAACATGCTGTCAAAATGCTTTTCGGGCCCTGAAAACACTAAAAGTGACATGTTGCTGTTTTCTGACCAACTAGTGATGAAAACCAGAAGAAACTGCCTTGCTACTATAGACTTCACCAAAGTACATGTTTCTGGCTTGGAGACTTGTTTCTGAGTGCTTCTGGTGAAAAGTAACAGCCTAAGTGACAACATGCTTTTCGGGCCCTGAAAACACTAAAAGTGACATGTTGCTGTTTTCTGACCAACTAGTGATGAAAACCAGAAGAAACTGCCTTGCTACTATAGACTTCACCAAAGTACATGTTTCTGGCTTGGAAACTTGTTTCTGAGTGCTTCTGGACAAAAGTAACAGCCTAAATGACAACATGCTGTCAAAATGCTTTTCGGGCCCTGAAAACACTAAAAGTGACATGTTGCTGTTTTCTGACCAACTAGTGATGAAAACCAGAAGAAACTGCCTTGCTACTATAGACTTCACCAAAGTACATGTTTCTGGCTCAGAAACTCGTTTCTGAGTGCTTCTGGTGAAAAGTAACAGCCTAAGTGACAACATGCTGTCAAAATGCTTTTCGGGCCCTGAAAACACTAAAAGTGACATGTTGCTGTTTTCTGACCAACTAGTGATGAAAACCAGAAGAAACTGCCTTGCTACTATAGACTTCACCAAAGTACATGTTTCTGGCTTGGAAACTTGTTTCTGAGTGCTTCTGGACAAAAGTAACAGCCTAAGTGACAACATGCTGTCAAAATGCTTTTCTGACCCTGAAAACACTAAAAGTGACATGTTGCTGTTTTCTTACCAACTAGTGATGAAAACCAGAAGAAACTGCCTTGCTACTATAGACTTCACCAAAGTACATGTTTCTGGCTTGGAAACTTGTTTCTGAGTGCTTCTGGACAAAAGTAACAGCCTATGTGACAACATGCTGTCAAAATGCTTTTCTGACCCTGAAAACACTAAAAGTGACATGTTGCTGTTTTCTGACCAACTAGTGATGAAAACCAGAAGAAACTGCCTTGCTACTATAGACTTCACCAAAGTACATGTTTCTGGCTTGGAGACTTGTTTCTGAGTGCTTCTGGTGAAAAGTAACAGCCTAAGTGACAACATGCTTTTCGGGCCCTGAAAACACTAAAAGTGACATGTTGCTGTTTTCTGACCAACTAGTGATGAAAACCAGAAGAAACTGCCTTTCTACTATAGACTTCAGCAAAGTACATGTTTCTGGCTCAGAAACTCGTTTCTGAGTGCTTCTGGACAAAAGTAACAGCCTAAGTGACAACATGCTGTCAAAATGCTTTTCGGGCCCTGAAAACACTAAAAGTGACATGTTGCTGTTTTCTGACCAACTAGTGATGAAAACCAGAAGAAACTGCCTTGCTACTATAGACTTCACCAAAGTACATGTTTCTGGCTTGGAAATTTGTTTCTGAGTGCTTCTGGACAAAAGTAACAGCCTAGGTGACAACATGCTGTCAAAATGCTTTTCGGGCCCTGAAAACACTAAAAGTGACATGTTGCTGTTTTCTGACCAACTAGTGATGAAAACCAGAAGAAACTGCCTTGCTACTATAGACTTCACCAAAGTACATGTTTCTGGCTTGGAAACTTGTTTCTGAGTGCTTCTGGACAAAAGTAACAGCCTAAATGACAACATGCTTTCAAAATGCTTTTCGGGCCCTGAAAACACTAAAAGTGACATGTTGCTGTTTTCTGACCAACTAGTGATGAAAACCAGAAGAAACTGCCTTGCTACTATAGACTTCACCAAAGTACATGTTTCTGGCTTGGAAACTTGTTTCTGAGTGCTTCTGGACAAAAGTAACAGCCTAAATGACAACATGCTGTCAAAATGCTTTTCGGGCCCTGAAAACACTAAAAGTGACATGTTGCTGTTTTCTGACCAACTAGTGATGAAAACCAGAAGAAACTGCCTTTCTACTATAGACTTCAGCAAAGTACATGTTTCTGGCTCAGAAACTCGTTTCTGAGTGCTTCTGGACAAAAGTAACAGCCTAAGTGACAACATGCTGTCAAAATGCTTTTCGGGCCCTGAAAACACTAAAAGTGACATGTTGCTGTTTTCTGACCAACTAGTGATGAAAACCAGAAGAAACTGCCTTGCTACTATAGACTTCACCAAAGTACATGTTTCTGGCTTGGAGACTTGTTTCTGAGTGCTTCTGGTGAAAAGTAACAGCCTAAGTGACAACATGCTTTTCGGGCCCTGAAAACACTAAAAGTGACATGTTGCTGTTTTCTGACCAACTAGTGATGAAAACCAGAAGAAACTGCCTTTCTACTATAGACTTCAGCAAAGTACATGTTTCTGGCTCAGAAACTCGTTTCTGAGTGCTTCTGGACAAAAGTAACAGCCTAAGTGACAACATGCTGTCAAAATGCTTTTCGGGCCCTGAAAACACTAAAAGTGACATGTTGCTGTTTTCTGACCAACTAGTGATGAAAACCAGAAGAAACTGCCTTGCTACTATAGACTTCACCAAAGTACATGTTTCTGGCTTGGAGACTTGTTTCTGAGTGCTTCTGGTGAAAAGTAACAGCCTAAGTGACAACATGCTTTTCGGGCCCTGAAAACACTAAAAGTGACATGTTGCTGTTTTCTGACCAACTAGTGATGAAAACCAGAAGAAACTGCCTTGCTACTATAGACTTCACCAAAGTACATGTTTCTGGCTTGGAAATTTGTTTCTGAGTGCTTCTGGACAAAAGTAACAGCCTAAGTGACAACATGCTGTCAAAATGCTTTTCTGACCCTGAAAACACTAAAAGTGACATGTTGCTGTTTTCTTACCAACTAGTGATGAAAACCAGAAGAAACTGCCTTGCTACTATAGACTTCACCAAAGTACATGTTTCTGGCTTGGAGACTTGTTTCTGAGTGCTTCTGGTGAAAAGTAACAGCCTAAGTGACAACATGCTTTTCGGGCCCTGAAAACACTAAAAGTGACATGTTGCTGTTTTCTGACCAACTAGTGATGAAAACCAGAAGAAACTGCCTTGCTACTATAGACTTCACCAAAGTACATGTTTCTGGCTTGGAGACTTGTTTCTGAGTGCTTCTGGTGAAAAGTAACAGCCTAAGTGACAACATGCTTTTCGGGCCCTGAAAACACTAAAAGTGACATGTTGCTGTTTTCTGACCAACTAGTGATGAAAACCAGAAGAAACTGCCTTGCTACTATAGACTTCACCAAAGTACATGTTTCTGGCTTGGAAACTTGTTTCTGAGTGCTTCTGGACAAAAGTAACAGCCTAAATGACAACATGCTGTCAAAATGCTTTTCGGGCCCTGAAAACACTAAAAGTGACATGTTGCTGTTTTCTGACCAACTAGTGATGAAAACCAGAAGAAACTGCCTTGCTACTATAGACTTCACCAAAGTACATGTTTCTGGCTTGGAAATTTGTTTCTGAGTGCTTCTGGACAAAAGTAACAGCCTAAGTGACAACATGCTGTCAAAATGCTTTTCTGACCCTGAAAACACTAAAAGTGACATGTTGCTGTTTTCTTACCAACTAGTGATGAAAACCAGAAGAAACTGCCTTGCTACTATAGACTTCACCAAAGTACATGTTTCTGGCTTGGAGACTTGTTTCTGAGTGCTTCTGGTGAAAAGTAACAGCCTAAGTGACAACATGCTTTTCGGGCCCTGAAAACACTAAAAGTGACATGTTGCTGTTTTCTGACCAACTAGTGATGAAAACCAGAAGAAACTGCCTTTCTACTATAGACTTCACCAAAGTACATGTTTCTGGCTTGGAGACTTGTTTCTGAGTGCTTCTGGTGAAAAGTAACAGCATAAGTGACAACATGCTTTTCGGGCCCTGAAAACACTAAAAGTGACATGTTGCTGTTTTCTGACCAACTAGTGATGAAAACCAGAAGAAACTGCCTTTCTACTATAGACTTCAGCAAAGTACATGTTTCTGGCTCAGAAACTCGTTTCTGAGTGCTTCTGGACAAAAGTAACAGCCTAAGTGACAACATGCTGTCAAAATGCTTTTCGGGCCCTGAAAACACTAAAAGTGACATGTTGCTGTTTTCTGACCAACTAGTGATGAAAACCAGAAGAAACTGCCTTGCTACTATAGACTTCACCAAAGTACATGTTTCTGGCTTGGAAACTTGTTTCTGAGTGCTTCTGGACAAAAGTAACAGCCTAAATGACAACATGCTGTCAAAATGCTTTTCGGGCCCTGAAAACACTAAAAGTGACATGTTGCTGTTTTCTGACCAACTAGTGATGAAAACCAGAAGAAACTGCCTTGCTACTATAGACTTCACCAAAGTACATGTTTCTGGCTTGGAAACTTGTTTCTGAGTGCTTCTGGACAAAAGTAACAGCCTAAATGACAACATGCTGTCAAAATGCTTTTCGGGCCCTGAAAACACTAAAAGTGACATGTTGCTGTTTTCTGACCAACTAGTGATGAAAACCAGAAGAAACTGCCTTGCTACTATAGACTTCACCAAAGTACATGTTTCTGGCTTGGAAACTTGTTTCTGAGTGCTTCTGGACAAAAGTAACAGCCTAAATGACAACATGCTGTCAAAATGCTTTTCGGGCCCTGAAAACACTAAAAGTGACATGTTGCTGTTTTCTGACCAACTAGTGATGAAAACCAGAAGAAACTGCCTTGCTACTATAGACTTCACCAAAGTACATGTTTCTGGCTTGGAAATTTGTTTCTGAGTGCTTCTGGACAAAAGTAACAGCCTAAGTGACAACATGCTGTCAAAATGCTTTTCTGACCCTGAAAACACTAAAAGTGACATGTTGCTGTTTTCTTACCAACTAGTGATGAAAACCAGAAGAAACTGCCTTGCTACTATAGACTTCACCAAAGTACATGTTTCTGGCTTGGAGACTTGTTTCTGAGTGCTTCTGGTGAAAAGTAACAGCCTAAGTGACAACATGCTTTTCGGGCCCTGAAAACACTAAAAGTGACATGTTGCTGTTTTCTGACCAACTAGTGATGAAAACCAGAAGAAACTGCCTTGCTACTATAGACTTCACCAAAGTACATGTTTCTGGCTTGGAGACTTGTTTCTGAGTGCTTCTGGTGAAAAGTAACAGCCTAAGTGACAACATGCTTTTCGGGCCCTGAAAACACTAAAAGTGACATGTTGCTGTTTTCTGACCAACTAGTGATGAAAACCAGAAGAAACTGCCTTTCTACTATAGACTTCAGCAAAGTACATGTTTCTGGCTCAGAAACTCGTTTCTGAGTGCTTCTGGACAAAAGTAACAGCCTAAGTGACAACATGCTGTCAAAATGCTTTTCGGGCCCTGAAAACACTAAAAGTGACATGTTGCTGTTTTCTGACCAACTAGTGATGAAAACCAGAAGAAACTGCCTTTCTACTATAGACTTCACCAAAGTACATGTTTCTGGCTTGGAGACTTGTTTCTGAGTGCTTCTGGTGAAAAGTAACAGCATAAGTGACAACATGCTTTTCGGGCCCTGAAAACACTAAAAGTGACATGTTGCTGTTTTCTGACCAACTAGTGATGAAAACCAGAAGAAACTGCCTTTCTACTATAGACTTCAGCAAAGTACATGTTTCTGGCTCAGAAACTCGTTTCTGAGTGCTTCTGGACAAAAGTAACAGCCTAAGTGACAACATGCTGTCAAAATGCTTTTCGGGCCCTGAAAACACTAAAAGTGACATGTTGCTGTTTTCTGACCAACTAGTGATGAAAACCAGAAGAAACTGCCTTGCTACTATAGACTTCACCAAAGTACATGTTTCTGGCTTGGAAACTTGTTTCTGAGTGCTTCTGGACAAAAGTAACAGCCTAAATGACAACATGCTGTCAAAATGCTTTTCGGGCCCTGAAAACACTAAAAGTGACATGTTGCTGTTTTCTGACCAACTAGTGATGAAAACCAGAAGAAACTGCCTTGCTACTATAGACTTCACCAAAGTACATGTTTCTGGCTCAGAAACTCGTTTCTGAGTGCTTCTGGACAAAAGTAACAGCCTAAGTGACAACATGCTGTCAAAATGCTTTTCGGGCCCTGAAAACACTAAAAGTGACATGTTGCTGTTTTCTGACCAACTAGTGATGAAAACCAGAAGAAACTGCCTTGCTACTATAGACTTCACCAAAGTACATGTTTCTGGCTTGGAGACTTGTTTCTGAGTGCTTCTGGACAAAAGTAACAGCCTATGTGACAACATGCTGTCAAAATGCTTTTCTGACCCTGAAAACACTAAAAGTGACATGTTGCTGTTTTCTGACCAACTAGTGATGAAAACCAGAAGAAACTGCCTTGCTACTATAGACTTCACCAAAGTACATGTTTCTGGCTTGGAGACTTGTTTCTGAGTGCTTCTGGTGAAAAGTAACAGCCTAAGTGACAACATGCTTTTCGGGCCCTGAAAACACTAAAAGTGACATGTTGCTGTTTTCTGACCAACTAGTGATGAAAACCAGAAGAAACTGCCTTTCTACTATAGACTTCAGCAAAGTACATGTTTCTGGCTCAGAAACTCGTTTCTGAGTGCTTCTGGACAAAAGTAACAGCCTAAATGACAACATGCTGTCAAAATGCTTTTCGGGCCCTGAAAACACTAAAAGTGACATGTTGCTGTTTTCTGACCAACTAGTGATGAAAACCAGAAGAAACTGCCTTGCTACTATAGACTTCACCAAAGTACATGTTTCTGGCTTGGAAACTTGTTTCTGAGTGCTTCTGGACAAAAGTAACAGCCTAAATGACAACATGCTGTCAAAATGCTTTTCGGGCCCTGAAAACACTAAAAGTGACATGTTGCTGTTTTCTGACCAACTAGTGATGAAAACCAGAAGAAACTGCCTTGCTACTATAGACTTCACCAAAGTACATGTTTCTGGCTTGGAAATTTGTTTCTGAGTGCTTCTGGACAAAAGTAACAGCCTAAGTGACAACATGCTGTCAAAATGCTTTTCTGACCCTGAAAACACTAAAAGTGACATGTTGCTGTTTTCTTACCAACTAGTGATGAAAACCAGAAGAAACTGCCTTGCTACTATAGACTTCACCAAAGTACATGTTTCTGGCTTGGAGACTTGTTTCTGAGTGCTTCTGGTGAAAAGTAACAGCCTAAGTGACAACATGCTTTTCGGGCCCTGAAAACACTAAAAGTGACATGTTGCTGTTTTCTGACCAACTAGTGATGAAAACCAGAAGAAACTGCCTTGCTACTATAGACTTCACCAAAGTACATGTTTCTGGCTTGGAAACTTGTTTCTGAGTGCTTCTGGACAAAAGTAACAGCCTAAGTGACAACATGCTGTCAAAATGCTTTTCGGGCCCTGAAAACACTAAAAGTGACATGTTGCTGTTTTCTGACCAACTAGTGATGAAAACCAGAAGAAACTGCCTTGCTACTATAGACTTCACCAAAGTACATGTTTCTGGCTTGGAAACTTGTTTCTGAGTGCTTCTGGACAAAAGTAACAGCCTAAATGACAACATGCTGTCAAAATGCTTTTCGGGCCCTGAAAACACTAAAAGTGACATGTTGCTGTTTTCTGACCAACTAGTGATGAAAACCAGAAGAAACTGCCTTGCTACTATAGACTTCACCAAAGTACATGTTTCTGGCTTGGAAACTTGTTTCTGAGTGCTTCTGGACAAAAGTAACAGCCTAAATGACAACATGCTGTCAAAATGCTTTTCGGGCCCTGAAAACACTAAAAGTGACATGTTGCTGTTTTCTGACCAACTAGTGATGAAAACCAGAAGAAACTGCCTTGCTACTATAGACTTCACCAAAGTACATGTTTCTGGCTTGGAGACTTGTTTCTGAGTGCTTCTGGTGAAAAGTAACAGCCTAAGTGACAACATGCTTTTCGGGCCCTGAAAACACTAAAAGTGACATGTTGCTGTTTTCTGACCAACTAGTGATGAAAACCAGAAGAAACTGCCTTTCTACTATAGACTTCAGCAAAGTACATGTTTCTGGCTCAGAAACTCGTTTCTGAGTGCTTCTGGACAAAAGTAACAGCCTAAGTGACAACATGCTGTCAAAATGCTTTTCGGGCCCTGAAAACACTAAAAGTGACATGTTGCTGTTTTCTGACCAACTAGTGATGAAAACCAGAAGAAACTGCCTTTCTACTATAGACTTCACCAAAGTACATGTTTCTGGCTTGGAGACTTGTTTCTGAGTGCTTCTGGTGAAAAGTAACAGCATAAGTGACAACATGCTTTTCGGGCCCTGAAAACACTAAAAGTGACATGTTGCTGTTTTCTGACCAACTAGTGATGAAAACCAGAAGAAACTGCCTTTCTACTATAGACTTCAGCAAAGTACATGTTTCTGGCTCAGAAACTCGTTTCTGAGTGCTTCTGGACAAAAGTAACAGCCTAAGTGACAACATGCTGTCAAAATGCTTTTCGGGCCCTGAAAACACTAAAAGTGACATGTTGCTGTTTTCTGACCAACTAGTGATGAAAACCAGAAGAAACTGCCTTGCTACTATAGACTTCACCAAAGTACATGTTTCTGGCTTGGAAACTTGTTTCTGAGTGCTTCTGGACAAAAGTAACAGCCTAAATGACAACATGCTGTCAAAATGCTTTTCGGGCCCTGAAAACACTAAAAGTGACATGTTGCTGTTTTCTGACCAACTAGTGATGAAAACCAGAAGAAACTGCCTTGCTACTATAGACTTCACCAAAGTACATGTTTCTGGCTCAGAAACTCGTTTCTGAGTGCTTCTGGACAAAAGTAACAGCCTAAGTGACAACATGCTGTCAAAATGCTTTTCGGGCCCTGAAAACACTAAAAGTGACATGTTGCTGTTTTCTGACCAACTAGTGATGAAAACCAGAAGAAACTGCCTTGCTACTATAGACTTCACCAAAGTACATGTTTCTGGCTTGGAGACTTGTTTCTGAGTGCTTCTGGACAAAAGTAACAGCCTATGTGACAACATGCTGTCAAAATGCTTTTCTGACCCTGAAAACACTAAAAGTGACATGTTGCTGTTTTCTGACCAACTAGTGATGAAAACCAGAAGAAACTGCCTTGCTACTATAGACTTCACCAAAGTACATGTTTCTGGCTTGGAGACTTGTTACTGAGTGCTTCTGGTGAAAAGTAACAGCCTAAGTGACAACATGCTTTTCGGGCCCTGAAAACACTAAAAGTGACATGTTGCTGTTTTCTGACCAACTAGTGATGAAAACCAGAAGAAACTGCCTTTCTACTATAGACTTCAGCAAAGTACATGTTTCTGGCTCAGAAACTCGTTTCTGAGTGCTTCTGGACAAAAGTAACAGCCTAAATGACAACATGCTGTCAAAATGCTTTTCGGGCCCTGAAAACACTAAAAGTGACATGTTGCTGTTTTCTGACCAACTAGTGATGAAAACCAGAAGAAACTGCCTTGCTACTATAGACTTCACCAAAGTACATGTTTCTGGCTTGGAAACTTGTTTCTGAGTGCTTCTGGACAAAAGTAACAGCCTAAATGACAACATGCTGTCAAAATGCTTTTCGGGCCCTGAAAACACTAAAAGTGACATGTTGCTGTTTTCTGACCAACTAGTGATGAAAACCAGAAGAAACTGCCTTGCTACTATAGACTTCACCAAAGTACATGTTTCTGGCTTGGAAATTTGTTTCTGAGTGCTTCTGGACAAAAGTAACAGCCTAAGTGACAACATGCTGTCAAAATGCTTTTCTGACCCTGAAAACACTAAAAGTGACATGTTGCTGTTTTCTTACCAACTAGTGATGAAAACCAGAAGAAACTGCCTTGCTACTATAGACTTCACCAAAGTACATGTTTCTGGCTTGGAGACTTGTTTCTGAGTGCTTCTGGTGAAAAGTAACAGCCTAAGTGACAACATGCTTTTCGGGCCCTGAAAACACTAAAAGTGACATGTTGCTGTTTTCTGACCAACTAGTGATGAAAACCAGAAGAAACTGCCTTGCTACTATAGACTTCACCAAAGTACATGTTTCTGGCTTGGAAACTTGTTTCTGAGTGCTTCTGGACAAAAGTAACAGCCTAAGTGACAACATGCTGTCAAAATGCTTTTCGGGCCCTGAAAACACTAAAAGTGACATGTTGCTGTTTTCTGACCAACTAGTGATGAAAACCAGAAGAAACTGCCTTGCTACTATAGACTTCACCAAAGTACATGTTTCTGGCTTGGAAACTTGTTTCTGAGTGCTTCTGGACAAAAGTAACAGCCTAAATGACAACATGCTGTCAAAATGCTTTTCGGGCCCTGAAAACACTAAAAGTGACATGTTGCTGTTTTCTGACCAACTAGTGATGAAAACCAGAAGAAACTGCCTTGCTACTATAGACTTCACCAAAGTACATGTTTCTGGCTTGGAGACTTGTTTCTGAGTGCTTCTGGTGAAAAGTAACAGCCTAAGTGACAACATGCTTTTCGGGCCCTGAAAACACTAAAAGTGACATGTTGCTGTTTTCTGACCAACTAGTGATGAAAACCAGAAGAAACTGCCTTTCTACTATAGACTTCAGCAAAGTACATGTTTCTGGCTCAGAAACTCGTTTCTGAGTGCTTCTGGACAAAAGTAACAGCCTAAGTGACAACATGCTGTCAAAATGCTTTTCGGGCCCTGAAAACACTAAAAGTGACATGTTGCTGTTTTCTGACCAACTAGTGATGAAAACCAGAAGAAACTGCCTTGCTACTATAGACTTCACCAAAGTACATGTTTCTGGCTTGGAGACTTGTTTCTGAGTGCTTCTGGTGAAAAGTAACAGCCTAAGTGACAACATGCTTTTCGGGCCCTGAAAACACTAAAAGTGACATGTTGCTGTTTTCTGACCAACTAGTGATGAAAACCAGAAGAAACTGCCTTGCTACTATAGACTTCACCAAAGTACATGTTTCTGGCTTGGAAACTTGTTTCTGAGTGCTTCTGGACAAAAGTAACAGCCTAAGTGACAACATGCTGTCAAAATGCTTTTCGGGCCCTGAAAACACTAAAAGTGACATGTTGCTGTTTTCTGACCAACTAGTGATGAAAACCAGAAGAAACTGCCTTGCTACTATAGACTTCACCAAAGTACATGTTTCTGGCTTGGAAACTTGTTTCTGAGTGCTTCTGGACAAAAGTAACAGCCTAAATGACAACATGCTGTCAAAATGCTTTTCGGGCCCTGAAAACACTAAAAGTGACATGTTGCTGTTTTCTGACCAACTAGTGATGAAAACCAGAAGAAACTGCCTTGCTACTATAGACTTCACCAAAGTACATGTTTCTGGCTTGGAAACTTGTTTCTGAGTGCTTCTGGACAAAAGTAACAGCCTAAATGACAACATGCTGTCAAAATGCTTTTCGGGCCCTGAAAACACTAAAAGTGACATGTTGCTGTTTTCTGACCAACTAGTGATGAAAACCAGAAGAAACTGCCTTGCTACTATAGACTTCACCAAAGTACATGTTTCTGGCTTGGAAATTTGTTTCTGAGTGCTTCTGGACAAAAGTAACAGCCTAAGTGACAACATGCTGTCAAAATGCTTTTCTGACCCTGAAAACACTAAAAGTGACATGTTGCTGTTTTCTTACCAACTAGTGATGAAAACCAGAAGAAACTGCCTTGCTACTATAGACTTCACCAAAGTACATGTTTCTGGCTTGGAGACTTGTTTCTGAGTGCTTCTGGTGAAAAGTAACAGCCTAAGTGACAACATGCTTTTCGGGCCCTGAAAACACTAAAAGTGACATGTTGCTGTTTTCTGACCAACTAGTGATGAAAACCAGAAGAAACTGCCTTGCTACTATAGACTTCACCAAAGTACATGTTTCTGGCTTGGAGACTTGTTTCTGAGTGCTTCTGGTGAAAAGTAACAGCCTAAGTGACAACATGCTTTTCGGGCCCTGAAAACACTAAAAGTGACATGTTGCTGTTTTCTGACCAACTAGTGATGAAAACCAGAAGAAACTGCCTTTCTACTATAGACTTCAGCAAAGTACATGTTTCTGGCTCAGAAACTCGTTTCTGAGTGCTTCTGGACAAAAGTAACAGCCTAAGTGACAACATGCTGTCAAAATGCTTTTCGGGCCCTGAAAACACTAAAAGTGACATGTTGCTGTTTTCTGACCAACTAGTGATGAAAACCAGAAGAAACTGCCTTTCTACTATAGACTTCACCAAAGTACATGTTTCTGGCTTGGAGACTTGTTTCTGAGTGCTTCTGGTGAAAAGTAACAGCATAAGTGACAACATGCTTTTCGGCCCTGAAAACACTAAAAGTGACATGTTGCTGTTTTCTGACCAACTAGTGATGAAAACCAGAAGAAACTGCCTTTCTACTATAGACTTCAGCAAAGTACATGTTTCTGGCTCAGAAACTCGTTTCTGAGTGCTTCTGGACAAAAGTAACAGCCTAAGTGACAACATGCTGTCAAAATGCTTTTCGGGCCCTGAAAACACTAAAAGTGACATGTTGCTGTTTTCTGACCAACTAGTGATGAAAACCAGAAGAAACTGCCTTGCTACTATAGACTTCACCAAAGTACATGTTTCTGGCTTGGAAACTTGTTTCTGAGTGCTTCTGGACAAAAGTAACAGCCTAAATGACAACATGCTGTCAAAATGCTTTTCGGGCCCTGAAAACACTAAAAGTGACATGTTGCTGTTTTCTGACCAACTAGTGATGAAAACCAGAAGAAACTGCCTTGCTACTATAGACTTCACCAAAGTACATGTTTCTGGCTCAGAAACTCGTTTCTGAGTGCTTCTGGACAAAAGTAACAGCCTAAGTGACAACATGCTGTCAAAATGCTTTTCGGGCCCTGAAAACACTAAAAGTGACATGTTGCTGTTTTCTGACCAACTAGTGATGAAAACCAGAAGAAACTGCCTTGCTACTATAGACTTCACCAAAGTACATGTTTCTGGCTTGGAGACTTGTTTCTGAGTGCTTCTGGACAAAAGTAACAGCCTATGTGACAACATGCTGTCAAAATGCTTTTCTGACCCTGAAAACACTAAAAGTGACATGTTGCTGTTTTCTGACCAACTAGTGATGAAAACCAGAAGAAACTGCCTTGCTACTATAGACTTCACCAAAGTACATGTTTCTGGCTTGGAGACTTGTTTCTGAGTGCTTCTGGTGAAAAGTAACAGCCTAAGTGACAACATGCTTTTCGGGCCCTGAAAACACTAAAAGTGACATGTTGCTGTTTTCTGACCAACTAGTGATGAAAACCAGAAGAAACTGCCTTTCTACTATAGACTTCAGCAAAGTACATGTTTCTGGCTCAGAAACTCGTTTCTGAGTGCTTCTGGACAAAAGTAACAGCCTAAATGACAACATGCTGTCAAAATGCTTTTCGGGCCCTGAAAACACTAAAAGTGACATGTTGCTGTTTTCTGACCAACTAGTGATGAAAACCAGAAGAAACTGCCTTGCTACTATAGACTTCACCAAAGTACATGTTTCTGGCTTGGAAACTTGTTTCTGAGTGCTTCTGGACAAAAGTAACAGCCTAAATGACAACATGCTGTCAAAATGCTTTTCGGGCCCTGAAAACACTAAAAGTGACATGTTGCTGTTTTCTGACCAACTAGTGATGAAAACCAGAAGAAACTGCCTTGCTACTATAGACTTCACCAAAGTACATGTTTCTGGCTTGGAAATTTGTTTCTGAGTGCTTCTGGACAAAAGTAACAGCCTAAGTGACAACATGCTGTCAAAATGCTTTTCTGACCCTGAAAACACTAAAAGTGACATGTTGCTGTTTTCTTACCAACTAGTGATGAAAACCAGAAGAAACTGCCTTGCTACTATAGACTTCACCAAAGTACATGTTTCTGGCTTGGAGACTTGTTTCTGAGTGCTTCTGGTGAAAAGTAACAGCCTAAGTGACAACATGCTTTTCGGGCCCTGAAAACACTAAAAGTGACATGTTGCTGTTTTCTGACCAACTAGTGATGAAAACCAGAAGAAACTGCCTTGCTACTATAGACTTCACCAAAGTACATGTTTCTGGCTTGGAAACTTGTTTCTGAGTGCTTCTGGACAAAAGTAACAGCCTAAGTGACAACATGCTGTCAAAATGCTTTTCGGGCCCTGAAAACACTAAAAGTGACATGTTGCTGTTTTCTGACCAACTAGTGATGAAAACCAGAAGAAACTGCCTTGCTACTATAGACTTCACCAAAGTACATGTTTCTGGCTTGGAAACTTGTTTCTGAGTGCTTCTGGACAAAAGTAACAGCCTAAATGACAACATGCTGTCAAAATGCTTTTCGGGCCCTGAAAACACTAAAAGTGACATGTTGCTGTTTTCTGACCAACTAGTGATGAAAACCAGAAGAAACTGCCTTGCTACTATAGACTTCACCAAAGTACATGTTTCTGGCTTGGAAACTTGTTTCTGAGTGCTTCTGGACAAAAGTAACAGCCTAAATGACAACATGCTGTCAAAATGCTTTTCGGGCCCTGAAAACACTAAAAGTGACATGTTGCTGTTTTCTGACCAACTAGTGATGAAAACCAGAAGAAACTGCCTTGCTACTATAGACTTCACCAAAGTACATGTTTCTGGCTTGGAGACTTGTTTCTGAGTGCTTCTGGTGAAAAGTAACAGCCTAAGTGACAACATGCTTTTCGGGCCCTGAAAACACTAAAAGTGACATGTTGCTGTTTTCTGACCAACTAGTGATGAAAACCAGAAGAAACTGCCTTTCTACTATAGACTTCAGCAAAGTACATGTTTCTGGCTCAGAAACTCGTTTCTGAGTGCTTCTGGACAAAAGTAACAGCCTAAGTGACAACATGCTGTCAAAATGCTTTTCGGGCCCTGAAAACACTAAAAGTGACATGTTGCTGTTTTCTGACCAACTAGTGATGAAAACCAGAAGAAACTGCCTTTCTACTATAGACTTCACCAAAGTACATGTTTCTGGCTTGGAGACTTGTTTCTGAGTGCTTCTGGTGAAAAGTAACAGCATAAGTGACAACATGCTTTTCGGGCCTGAAAACACTAAAAGTGACATGTTGCTGTTTTCTGACCAACTAGTGATGAAAACCAGAAGAAACTGCCTTTCTACTATAGACTTCAGCAAAGTACATGTTTCTGGCTCAGAAACTCGTTTCTGAGTGCTTCTGGACAAAAGTAACAGCCTAAGTGACAACATGCTGTCAAAATGCTTTTCGGGCCCTGAAAACACTAAAAGTGACATGTTGCTGTTTTCTGACCAACTAGTGATGAAAACCAGAAGAAACTGCCTTGCTACTATAGACTTCACCAAAGTACATGTTTCTGGCTTGGAAACTTGTTTCTGAGTGCTTCTGGACAAAAGTAACAGCCTAAATGACAACATGCTGTCAAAATGCTTTTCGGGCCCTGAAAACACTAAAAGTGACATGTTGCTGTTTTCTGACCAACTAGTGATGAAAACCAGAAGAAACTGCCTTGCTACTATAGACTTCACCAAAGTACATGTTTCTGGCTCAGAAACTCGTTTCTGAGTGCTTCTGGACAAAAGTAACAGCCTAAGTGACAACATGCTGTCAAAATGCTTTTCGGGCCCTGAAAACACTAAAAGTGACATGTTGCTGTTTTCTGACCAACTAGTGATGAAAACCAGAAGAAACTGCCTTGCTACTATAGACTTCACCAAAGTACATGTTTCTGGCTTGGAGACTTGTTTCTGAGTGCTTCTGGACAAAAGTAACAGCCTATGTGACAACATGCTGTCAAAATGCTTTTCTGACCCTGAAAACACTAAAAGTGACATGTTGCTGTTTTCTGACCAACTAGTGATGAAAACCAGAAGAAACTGCCTTGCTACTATAGACTTCACCAAAGTACATGTTTCTGGCTTGGAGACTTGTTTCTGAGTGCTTCTGGTGAAAAGTAACAGCCTAAGTGACAACATGCTTTTCGGGCCCTGAAAACACTAAAGTGACATGTTGCTGTTTTCTGACCAACTAGTGATGAAAACCAGAAGAAACTGCCTTTCTACTATAGACTTCAGCAAAGTACATGTTTCTGGCTCAGAAACTCGTTTCTGAGTGCTTCTGGACAAAAGTAACAGCCTAAATGACAACATGCTGTCAAAATGCTTTTCGGGCCCTGAAAACACTAAAAGTGACATGTTGCTGTTTTCTGACCAACTAGTGATGAAAACCAGAAGAAACTGCCTTGCTACTATAGACTTCACCAAAGTACATGTTTCTGGCTTGGAAACTTGTTTCTGAGTGCTTCTGGACAAAAGTAACAGCCTAAATGACAACATGCTGTCAAAATGCTTTTCGGGCCCTGAAAACACTAAAAGTGACATGTTGCTGTTTTCTGACCAACTAGTGATGAAAACCAGAAGAAACTGCCTTGCTACTATAGACTTCACCAAAGTACATGTTTCTGGCTTGGAAATTTGTTTCTGAGTGCTTCTGGACAAAAGTAACAGCCTAAGTGACAACATGCTGTCAAAATGCTTTTCTGACCCTGAAAACACTAAAAGTGACATGTTGCTGTTTTCTTACCAACTAGTGATGAAAACCAGAAGAAACTGCCTTGCTACTATAGACTTCACCAAAGTACATGTTTCTGGCTTGGAGACTTGTTTCTGAGTGCTTCTGGTGAAAAGTAACAGCCTAAGTGACAACATGCTTTTCGGGCCCTGAAAACACTAAAAGTGACATGTTGCTGTTTTCTGACCAACTAGTGATGAAAACCAGAAGAAACTGCCTTGCTACTATAGACTTCACCAAAGTACATGTTTCTGGCTTGGAAACTTGTTTCTGAGTGCTTCTGGACAAAAGTAACAGCCTAAGTGACAACATGCTGTCAAAATGCTTTTCGGGCCCTGAAAACACTAAAAGTGACATGTTGCTGTTTTCTGACCAACTAGTGATGAAAACCAGAAGAAACTGCCTTGCTACTATAGACTTCACCAAAGTACATGTTTCTGGCTTGGAAACTTGTTTCTGAGTGCTTCTGGACAAAAGTAACAGCCTAAATGACAACATGCTGTCAAAATGCTTTTCGGGCCCTGAAAACACTAAAAGTGACATGTTGCTGTTTTCTGACCAACTAGTGATGAAAACCAGAAGAAACTGCCTTGCTACTATAGACTTCACCAAAGTACATGTTTCTGGCTTGGAAACTTGTTTCTGAGTGCTTCTGGACAAAAGTAACAGCCTAAATGACAACATGCTGTCAAAATGCTTTTCGGGCCCTGAAAACACTAAAAGTGACATGTTGCTGTTTTCTGACCAACTAGTGATGAAAACCAGAAGAAACTGCCTTGCTACTATAGACTTCACCAAAGTACATGTTTCTGGCTTGGAGACTTGTTTCTGAGTGCTTCTGGTGAAAAGTAACAGCCTAAGTGACAACATGCTTTTCGGGCCCTGAAAACACTAAAAGTGACATGTTGCTGTTTTCTGACCAACTAGTGATGAAAACCAGAAGAAACTGCCTTTCTACTATAGACTTCAGCAAAGTACATGTTTCTGGCTCAGAAACTCGTTTCTGAGTGCTTCTGGACAAAAGTAACAGCCTAAGTGACAACATGCTGTCAAAATGCTTTTCGGGCCCTGAAAACACTAAAAGTGACATGTTGCTGTTTTCTGACCAACTAGTGATGAAAACCAGAAGAAACTGCCTTGCTACTATAGACTTCACCAAAGTACATGTTTCTGGCTTGGAGACTTGTTTCTGAGTGCTTCTGGTGAAAAGTAACAGCCTAAGTGACAACATGCTTTTCGGGCCCTGAAAACACTAAAAGTGACATGTTGCTGTTTTCTGACCAACTAGTGATGAAAACCAGAAGAAACTGCCTTGCTACTATAGACTTCACCAAAGTACATGTTTCTGGCTTGGAAACTTGTTTCTGAGTGCTTCTGGACAAAAGTAACAGCCTAAGTGACAACATGCTGTCAAAATGCTTTTCGGGCCCTGAAAACACTAAAAGTGACATGTTGCTGTTTTCTGACCAACTAGTGATGAAAACCAGAAGAAACTGCCTTGCTACTATAGACTTCACCAAAGTACATGTTTCTGGCTTGGAAACTTGTTTCTGAGTGCTTCTGGACAAAAGTAACAGCCTAAGTGACAACATGCTGTCAAAATGCTTTTCGGGCCCTGAAAACACTAAAAGTGACATGTTGCTGTTTTCTGACCAACTAGTGATGAAAACCAGAAGAAACTGCCTTGCTACTATAGACTTCACCAAAGTACATGTTTCTGGCTTGGAAACTTGTTTCTGAGTGCTTCTGGACAAAAGTAACAGCCTAAATGACAACATGCTGTCAAAATGCTTTTCGGGCCCTGAAAACACTAAAAGTGACATGTTGCTGTTTTCTGACCAACTAGTGATGAAAACCAGAAGAAACTGCCTTGCTACTATAGACTTCACCAAAGTACATGTTTCTGGCTTGGAAACTTGTTTCTGAGTGCTTCTGGACAAAAGTAACAGCCTAAATGACAACATGCTGTCAAAATGCTTTTCGGGCCCTGAAAACACTAAAAGTGACATGTTGCTGTTTTCTGACCAACTAGTGATGAAAACCAGAAGAAACTGCCTTGCTACTATAGACTTCACCAAAGTACATGTTTCTGGCTTGGAAACTTGTTTCTGAGTGCTTCTGGACAAAAGTAACAGCCTAAATGACAACATGCTGTCAAAATGCTTTTCGGGCCCTGAAAACACTAAAAGTGACATGTTGCTGTTTTCTGACCAACTAGTGATGAAAACCAGAAGAAACTGCCTTGCTACTATAGACTTCACCAAAGTACATGTTTCTGGCTCAGAAACTCGTTTCTGAGTGCTTCTGGTGAAAAGTAACAGCCTAAGTGACAACATGCTGTCAAAATGCTTTTCGGGCCCTGAAAACACTAAAAGTGACATGTTGCTGTTTTCTGACCAACTAGTGATGAAAACCAGAAGAAACTGCCTTGCTACTATAGACTTCACCAAAGTACATGTTTCTGGCTTGGAAACTTGTTTCTGAGTGCTTCTGGACAAAAGTAACAGCCTAAGTGACAACATGCTGTCAAAATGCTTTTCTGACCCTGAAAACACTAAAAGTGACATGTTGCTGTTTTCTTACCAACTAGTGATGAAAACCAGAAGAAACTGCCTTGCTACTATAGACTTCACCAAAGTACATGTTTCTGGCATGGAGACTTGTTTCTGAGTGCTTCTGGTGAAAAGTAACAGCCTAAGTGACAACATGCTTTTCGGGCCCTGAAAACACTAAAAGTGACATGTTGCTGTTTTCTGACCAACTAGTGATGAAAACCAGAAGAAACTGCCTTTCTACTATAGACTTCACCAAAGTACATGTTTCTGGCTTGGAGACTTGTTTCTGAGTGCTTCTGGTGAAAAGTAACAGCATAAGTGACAACATGCTTTTCGGGCCCTGAAAACACTAAAAGTGACATGTTGCTGTTTTCTGACCAACTAGTGATGAAAACCAGAAGAAACTGCCTTTCTACTATAGACTTCAGCAAAGTACATGTTTCTGGCTCAGAAACTCGTTTCTGAGTGCTTCTGGACAAAAGTAACAGCCTAAGTGACAACATGCTGTCAAAATGCTTTTCGGGCCCTGAAAACACTAAAAGTGACATGTTGCTGTTTTCTGACCAACTAGTGATGAAAACCAGAAGAAACTGCCTTGCTACTATAGACTTCACCAAAGTACATGTTTCTGGCTTGGAAACTTGTTTCTGAGTGCTTCTGGACAAAAGTAACAGCCTAAATGACAACATGCTGTCAAAATGCTTTTCGGGCCCTGAAAACACTAAAAGTGACATGTTGCTGTTTTCTGACCAACTAGTGATGAAAACCAGAAGAAACTGCCTTGCTACTATAGACTTCACCAAAGTACATGTTTCTGGCTTGGAAACTTGTTTCTGAGTGCTTCTGGACAAAAGTAACAGCCTAAATGACAACATGCTGTCAAAATGCTTTTCGGGCCCTGAAAACACTAAAAGTGACATGTTGCTGTTTTCTGACCAACTAGTGATGAAAACCAGAAGAAACTGCCTTGCTACTATAGACTTCACCAAAGTACATGTTTCTGGCTTGGAAACTTGTTTCTGAGTGCTTCTGGACAAAAGTAACAGCCTAAATGACAACATGCTGTCAAAATGCTTTTCGGGCCCTGAAAACACTAAAAGTGACATGTTGCTGTTTTCTGACCAACTAGTGATGAAAACCAGAAGAAACTGCCTTGCTACTATAGACTTCACCAAAGTACATGTTTCTGGCTTGGAAATTTGTTTCTGAGTGCTTCTGGACAAAAGTAACAGCCTAAGTGACAACATGCTGTCAAAATGCTTTTCTGACCCTGAAAACACTAAAAGTGACATGTTGCTGTTTTCTTACCAACTAGTGATGAAAACCAGAAGAAACTGCCTTGCTACTATAGACTTCACCAAAGTACATGTTTCTGGCTTGGAGACTTGTTTCTGAGTGCTTCTGGTGAAAAGTAACAGCCTAAGTGACAACATGCTTTTCGGGCCCTGAAAACACTAAAAGTGACATGTTGCTGTTTTCTGACCAACTAGTGATGAAAACCAGAAGAAACTGCCTTGCTACTATAGACTTCACCAAAGTACATGTTTCTGGCTTGGAGACTTGTTTCTGAGTGCTTCTGGTGAAAAGTAACAGCCTAAGTGACAACATGCTTTTCGGGCCCTGAAAACACTAAAAGTGACATGTTGCTGTTTTCTGACCAACTAGTGATGAAAACCAGAAGAAACTGCCTTTCTACTATAGACTTCAGCAAAGTACATGTTTCTGGCTCAGAAACTCGTTTCTGAGTGCTTCTGGACAAAAGTAACAGCCTAAGTGACAACATGCTGTCAAAATGCTTTTCGGGCCCTGAAAACACTAAAAGTGACATGTTGCTGTTTTCTGACCAACTAGTGATGAAAACCAGAAGAAACTGCCTTGCTACTATAGACTTCACCAAAGTACATGTTTCTGGCTTGGAAACTTGTTTCTGAGTGCTTCTGGACAAAAGTAACAGCCTAAATGACAACATGCTGTCAAAATGCTTTTCGGGCCCTGAAAACACTAAAAGTGACATGTTGCTGTTTTCTGACCAACTAGTGATGAAAACCAGAAGAAACTGCCTTTCTACTATAGACTTCACCAAAGTACATGTTTCTGGCTTGGAGACTTGTTTCTGAGTGCTTCTGGTGAAAAGTAACAGCATAAGTGACAACATGCTTTTCGGGCCCTGAAAACACTAAAAGTGACATGTTGCTGTTTTCTGACCAACTAGTGATGAAAACCAGAAGAAACTGCCTTTCTACTATAGACTTCAGCAAAGTACATGTTTCTGGCTCAGAAACTCGTTTCTGAGTGCTTCTGGACAAAAGTAACAGCCTAAGTGACAACATGCTGTCAAAATGCTTTTCGGGCCCTGAAAACACTAAAAGTGACATGTTGCTGTTTTCTGACCAACTAGTGATGAAAACCAGAAGAAACTGCCTTGCTACTATAGACTTCACCAAAGTACATGTTTCTGGCTTGGAAACTTGTTTCTGAGTGCTTCTGGACAAAAGTAACAGCCTAAATGACAACATGCTGTCAAAATGCTTTTCGGGCCCTGAAAACACTAAAAGTGACATGTTGCTGTTTTCTGACCAACTAGTGATGAAAACCAGAAGAAACTGCCTTGCTACTATAGACTTCACCAAAGTACATGTTTCTGGCTCAGAAACTCGTTTCTGAGTGCTTCTGGACAAAAGTAACAGCCTAAGTGACAACATGCTGTCAAAATGCTTTTCGGGCCCTGAAAACACTAAAAGTGACATGTTGCTGTTTTCTGACCAACTAGTGATGAAAACCAGAAGAAACTGCCTTGCTACTATAGACTTCACCAAAGTACATGTTTCTGGCTTGGAAACTTGTTTCTGAGTGCTTCTGGACAAAAGTAACAGCCTATGTGACAACATGCTGTCAAAATGCTTTTCTGACCCTGAAAACACTAAAAGTGACATGTTGCTGTTTTCTGACCAACTAGTGATGAAAACCAGAAGAAACTGCCTTGCTACTATAGACTTCACCAAAGTACATGTTTCTGGCTTGGAGACTTGTTTCTGAGTGCTTCTGGTGAAAAGTAACAGCCTAAGTGACAACATGCTTTTCGGGCCCTGAAAACACTAAAAGTGACATGTTGCTGTTTTCTGACCAACTAGTGATGAAAACCAGAAGAAACTGCCTTTCTACTATAGACTTCAGCAAAGTACATGTTTCTGGCTCAGAAACTCGTTTCTGAGTGCTTCTGGACAAAAGTAACAGCCTAAGTGACAACATGCTTTTCGGGCCCTGAAAACACTAAAAGTGACATGTTGCTGTTTTCTGACCAACTAGTGATGAAAACCAGAAGAAACTGCCTTGCTACTATAGACTTCACCAAAGTACATGTTTCTGGCTTGGAAACTTGTTTCTGAGTGCTTCTGGACAAAAGTAACAGCCTAAATGACAACATGCTGTCAAAATGCTTTTCGGGCCCTGAAAACACTAAAAGTGACATGTTGCTGTTTTCTGACCAACTAGTGATGAAAACCAGAAGAAACTGCCTTGCTACTATAGACTTCACCAAAGTACATGTTTCTGGCTTGGAGACTTGTTTCTGAGTGCTTCTGGTGAAAAGTAACAGCCTAAGTGACAACATGCTTTTCGGGCCCTGAAAACACTAAAAGTGACATGTTGCTGTTTTCTGACCAACTAGTGATGAAAACCAGAAGAAACTGCCTTTCTACTATAGACTTCAGCAAAGTACATGTTTCTGGCTCAGAAACTCGTTTCTGAGTGCTTCTGGACAAAAGTAACAGCCTAAATGACAACATGCTGTCAAAATGCTTTTCGGGCCCTGAAAACACTAAAAGTGACATGTTGCTGTTTTCTGACCAACTAGTGATGAAAACCAGAAGAAACTGCCTTGCTACTATAGACTTCACCAAAGTACATGTTTCTGGCTTGGAAACTTGTTTCTGAGTGCTTCTGGACAAAAGTAACAGCCTAAATGACAACATGCTGTCAAAATGCTTTTCGGGCCCTGAAAACACTAAAAGTGACATGTTGCTGTTTTCTGACCAACTAGTGATGAAAACCAGAAGAAACTGCCTTTCTACTATAGACTTCAGCAAAGTACATGTTTCTGGCTTGGAAATTGTTTCTGAGTGCTTCTGGACAAAAGTAACAGCCTAAGTGACAACATGCTGTCAAAATGCTTTTCGGGCCCTGAAAACACTAAAAGTGACATGTTGCTGTTTTCTGACCAACTAGTGATGAAAACCAGAAGAAACTGCCTTGCTACTATAGACTTCACCAAAGTACATGTTTCTGGCTTGGAAACTTGTTTCTGAGTGCTTCTGGACAAAAGTAACAGCCTAAATGACAACATGCTGTCAAAATGCTTTTCGGGCCCTGAAAACACTAAAAGTGACATGTTGCTGTTTTCTGACCAACTAGTGATGAAAACCAGAAGAAACTGCCTTGCTACTATAGACTTCACCAAAGTACATGTTTCTGGCTTGGAAACTTGTTTCTGAGTGCTTCTGGACAAAAGTAACAGCCTAAATGACAACATGCTGTCAAAATGCTTTTCGGGCCCTGAAAACACTAAAAGTGACATGTTGCTGTTTTCTGACCAACTAGTGATGAAAACCAGAAGAAACTGCCTTGCTACTATAGACTTCACCAAAGTACATGTTTCTGGCTTGGAGACTTGTTTCTGAGTGCTTCTGGTGAAAAGTAACAGCCTAAGTGACAACATGCTTTTCGGGCCCTGAAAACACTAAAAGTGACATGTTGCTGTTTTCTGACCAACTAGTGATGAAAACCAGAAGAAACTGCCTTTCTACTATAGACTTCAGCAAAGTACATGTTTCTGGCTTGGAAACTTGTTTCTGAGTGCTTCTGGACAAAAGTAACAGCCTAAGTGACAACATGCTGTCAAAATGCTTTTCGGGCCCTGAAAACACTAAAAGTGACATGTTGCTGTTTTCTGACCAACTAGTGATGAAAACCAGAAGAAACTGCCTTGCTACTATAGACTTCACCAAAGTACATGTTTCTGGCTTGGAAACTTGTTTCTGAGTGCTTCTGGACAAAAGTAACAGCCTAAATGACAACATGCTGTCAAAATGCTTTTCGGGCCCTGAAAACACTAAAAGTGACATGTTGCTGTTTTCTGACCAACTAGTGATGAAAACCAGAAGAAACTGCCTTGCTACTATAGACTTCACCAAAGTACATGTTTCTGGCTTGGAAACTTGTTTCTGAGTGCTTCTGGACAAAAGTAACAGCCTAAATGACAACATGCTGTCAAAATGCTTTTCGGGCCCTGAAAACACTAAAAGTGACATGTTGCTGTTTTCTGACCAACTAGTGATGAAAACCAGAAGAAACTGCCTTGCTACTATAGACTTCACCAAAGTACATGTTTCTGGCTTGGAAACTTGTTTCTGAGTGCTTCTGGACAAAAGTAACAGCCTAAATGACAACATGCTGTCAAAATGCTTTTCGGGCCCTGAAAACACTAAAAGTGACATGTTGCTGTTTTCTGACCAACTAGTGATGAAAACCAGAAGAAACTGCCTTGCTACTATAGACTTCACCAAAGTACATGTTTCTGGCTTGGAGACTTGTTTCTGAGTGCTTCTGGTGAAAAGTAACAGCCTAAGTGACAACATGCTTTTCGGGCCCTGAAAACACTAAAAGTGACATGTTGCTGTTTTCTGACCAACTAGTGATGAAAACCAGAAGAAACTGCCTTTCTACTATAGACTTCAGCAAAGTACATGTTTCTGGCTTGGAAATTTGTTTCTGAGTGCTTCTGGACAAAAGTAACAGCCTAGGTGACAACATGCTGTCAAAATGCTTTTCGGGCCCTGAAAACACTAAAAGTGACATGTTGCTGTTTTCTGACCAACTAGTGATGAAAACCAGAAGAAACTGCCTTGCTACTATAGACTTCACCAAAGTACATGTTTCTGGCTTGGAAACTTGTTTCTGAGTGCTTCTGGACAAAAGTAACAGCCTAAATGACAACATGCTGTCAAAATGCTTTTCGGGCCCTGAAAACACTAAAAGTGACATGTTGCTGTTTTCTGACCAACTAGTGATGAAAACCAGAAGAAACTGCCTTGCTACTATAGACTTCACCAAAGTACATGTTTCTGGCTTGGAAACTTGTTTCTGAGTGCTTCTGGACAAAAGTAACAGCCTAAATGACAACATGCTGTCAAAATGCTTTTCGGGCCCTGAAAACACTAAAAGTGACATGTTGCTGTTTTCTGACCAACTAGTGATGAAAACCAGAAGAAACTGCCTTGCTACTATAGACTTCACCAAAGTACATGTTTCTGGCTTGGAGACTTGTTTCTGAGTGCTTCTGGTGAAAAGTAACAGCCTAAGTGACAACATGCTTTTCGGGCCCTGAAAACACTAAAAGTGACATGTTGCTGTTTTCTGACCAACTAGTGATGAAAACCAGAAGAAACTGCCTTTCTACTATAGACTTCAGCAAAGTACATGTTTCTGGCTTGGAAATTTGTTTCTGAGTGCTTCTGGACAAAAGTAACAGCCTAGGTGACAACATGCTGTCAAAATGCTTTTCGGGCCCTGAAAACACTAAAAGTGACATGTTGCTGTTTTCTGACCAACTAGTGATGAAAACCAGAAGAAACTGCCTTGCTTACTATAGACTTCACCAAAGTACATGTTTCTGGCTTGGAAACTTGTTTCTGAGTGCTTCTGGACAAAAGTAACAGCCTAAATGACAACATGCTGTCAAAATGCTTTTCGGGCCCTGAAAACACTAAAAGTGACATGTTGCTGTTTTCTGACCAACTAGTGATGAAAACCAGAAGAAACTGCCTTGCTACTATAGACTTCACCAAAGTACATGTTTCTGGCTTGGAAACTTGTTTCTGAGTGCTTCTGGACAAAAGTAACAGCCTAAATGACAACATGCTGTCAAAATGCTTTTCGGGCCCTGAAAACACTAAAAGTGACATGTTGCTGTTTTCTGACCAACTAGTGATGAAAACCAGAAGAAACTGCCTTGCTACTATAGACTTCACCAAAGTACATGTTTCTGGCTTGGAGACTTGTTTCTGAGTGCTTCTGGTGAAAAGTAACAGCCTAAGTGACAACATGCTTTTCGGGCCCTGAAAACACTAAAAGTGACATGTTGCTGTTTTCTGACCAACTAGTGATGAAAACCAGAAGAAACTGCCTTTCTACTATAGACTTCAGCAAAGTACATGTTTCTGGCTCAGAAACTCGTTTCTGAGTGCTTCTGGACAAAAGTAACAGCCTAAGTGACAACATGCTGTCAAAATGCTTTTCGGGCCCTGAAAACACTAAAAGTGACATGTTGCTGTTTTCTGACCAACTAGTGATGAAAACCAGAAGAAACTGCCTTGCTACTATAGACTTCACCAAAGTACATGTTTCTGGCTTGGAAACTTGTTTCTGAGTGCTTCTGGACAAAAGTAACAGCCTAAATGACAACATGCTGTCAAAATGCTTTCGGGCCCTGAAAACACTAAAAGTGACATGTTGCTGTTTTCTGACCAACTAGTGATGAAAACCAGAAGAAACTGCCTTGCTACTATAGACTTCACCAAAGTACATGTTTCTGGCTTGGAAACTTGTTTCTGAGTGCTTCTGGACAAAAGTAACAGCCTAAATGACAACATGCTGTCAAAATGCTTTTCGGGCCCTGAAAACACTAAAAGTGACATGTTGCTGTTTTCTGACCAACTAGTGATGAAAACCAGAAGAAACTGCCTTGCTACTATAGACTTCACCAAAGTACATGTTTCTGGCTTGGAAACTTGTTTCTGAGTGCTTCTGGACAAAAGTAACAGCCTAAATGACAACATGCTGTCAAAATGCTTTTCGGGCCCTGAAAACACTAAAAGTGACATGTTGCTGTTTTCTGACCAACTAGTGATGAAAACCAGAAGAAACTGCCTTGCTACTATAGACTTCACCAAAGTACATGTTTCTGGCTTGGAAACTTGTTTCTGAGTGCTTCTGGACAAAAGTAACAGCCTAAATGACAACATGCTGTCAAAATGCTTTTCGGGCCCTGAAAACACTAAAAGTGACATGTTGCTGTTTTCTGACCAACTAGTGATGAAAACCAGAAGAAACTGCCTTGCTACTATAGACTTCACCAAAGTACATGTTTCTGGCTTGGAGACTTGTTTCTGAGTGCTTCTGGTGAAAAGTAACAGCCTAAGTGACAACATGCTTTTCGGGCCCTGAAAACACTAAAAGTGACATGTTGCTGTTTTCTGACCAACTAGTGATGAAAACCAGAAGAAACTGCCTTTCTACTATAGACTTCAGCAAAGTACATGTTTCTGGCTTGGAAATTTGTTTCTGAGTGCTTCTGGACAAAAGTAACAGCCTAGGTGACAACATGCTGTCAAAATGCTTTTCGGGCCCTGAAAACACTAAAAGTGACATGTTGCTGTTTTCTGACCAACTAGTGATGAAAACCAGAAGAAACTGCCTTGCTACTATAGACTTCACCAAAGTACATGTTTCTGGCTTGGAAACTTGTTTCTGAGTGCTTCTGGACAAAAGTAACAGCCTAAATGACAACATGCTGTCAAAATGCTTTTCGGGCCCTGAAAACACTAAAAGTGACATGTTGCTGTTTTCTGACCAACTAGTGATGAAAACCAGAAGAAACTGCCTTGCTACTATAGACTTCACCAAAGTACATGTTTCTGGCTTGGAAACTTGTTTCTGAGTGCTTCTGGACAAAAGTAACAGCCTAAATGACAACATGCTGTCAAAATGCTTTTCGGGCCCTGAAAACACTAAAAGTGACATGTTGCTGTTTTCTGACCAACTAGTGATGAAAACCAGAAGAAACTGCCTTGCTACTATAGACTTCACCAAAGTACATGTTTCTGGCTTGGAAACTTGTTTCTGAGTGCTTCTGGACAAAAGTAACAGCCTAAATGACAACATGCTGTCAAAATGCTTTTCGGGCCCTGAAAACACTAAAAGTGACATGTTGCTGTTTTCTGACCAACTAGTGATGAAAACCAGAAGAAACTGCCTTGCTACTATAGACTTCACCAAAGTACATGTTTCTGGCTTGGAGACTTGTTTCTGAGTGCTTCTGGTGAAAAGTAACAGCCTAAGTGACAACATGCTTTTCGGGCCCTGAAAACACTAAAAGTGACATGTTGCTGTTTTCTGACCAACTAGTGATGAAAACCAGAAGAAACTGCCTTTCTACTATAGACTTCAGCAAAGTACATGTTTCTGGCTTGGAAATTTGTTTCTGAGTGCTTCTGGACAAAAGTAACAGCCTAGGTGACAACATGCTGTCAAAATGCTTTTCGGGCCCTGAAAACACTAAAAGTGACATGTTGCTGTTTTCTGACCAACTAGTGATGAAAACCAGAAGAAACTGCCTTGCTACTATAGACTTCACCAAAGTACATGTTTCTGGCTTGGAAACTTGTTTCTGAGTGCTTCTGGACAAAAGTAACAGCCTAAATGACAACATGCTGTCAAAATGCTTTTCGGGCCCTGAAAACACTAAAAGTGACATGTTGCTGTTTTCTGACCAACTAGTGATGAAAACCAGAAGAAACTGCCTTGCTACTATAGACTTCACCAAAGTACATGTTTCTGGCTTGGAAACTTGTTTCTGAGTGCTTCTGGACAAAAGTAACAGCCTAAATGACAACATGCTGTCAAAATGCTTTTCGGGCCCTGAAAACACTAAAAGTGACATGTTGCTGTTTTCTGACCAACTAGTGATGAAAACCAGAAGAAACTGCCTTGCTACTATAGACTTCACCAAAGTACATGTTTCTGGCTTGGAGACTTGTTTCTGAGTGCTTCTGGTGAAAAGTAACAGCCTAAGTGACAACATGCTTTTCGGGCCCTGAAAACACTAAAAGTGACATGTTGCTGTTTTCTGACCAACTAGTGATGAAAACCAGAAGAAACTGCCTTTCTACTATAGACTTCAGCAAAGTACATGTTTCTGGCTTGGAAATTTGTTTCTGAGTGCTTCTGGACAAAAGTAACAGCCTAGGTGACAACATGCTGTCAAAATGCTTTTCGGGCCCTGAAAACACTAAAAGTGACATGTTGCTGTTTTCTGACCAACTAGTGATGAAAACCAGAAGAAACTGCCTTGCTACTATAGACTTCACCAAAGTACATGTTTCTGGCTTGGAAACTTGTTTCTGAGTGCTTCTGGACAAAAGTAACAGCCTAAATGACAACATGCTGTCAAAATGCTTTTCGGGCCCTGAAAACACTAAAAGTGACATGTTGCTGTTTTCTGACCAACTAGTGATGAAAACCAGAAGAAACTGCCTTGCTACTATAGACTTCACCAAAGTACATGTTTCTGGCTTGGAAACTTGTTTCTGAGTGCTTCTGGACAAAAGTAACAGCCTAAATGACAACATGCTGTCAAAATGCTTTTCGGGCCCTGAAAACACTAAAAGTGACATGTTGCTGTTTTCTGACCAACTAGTGATGAAAACCAGAAGAAACTGCCTTGCTACTATAGACTTCACCAAAGTACATGTTTCTGGCTTGGAAACTTGTTTCTGAGTGCTTCTGGACAAAAGTAACAGCCTAAATGACAACATGCTGTCAAAATGCTTTTCGGGCCCTGAAAACACTAAAAGTGACATGTTGCTGTTTTCTGACCAACTAGTGATGAAAACCAGAAGAACTGCCTTGCTACTATAGACTTCACCAAAGTACATGTTTCTGGCTTGGAGACTTGTTTCTGAGTGCTTCTGGTGAAAAGTAACAGCCTAAGTGACAACATGCTTTTCGGGCCCTGAAAACACTAAAAGTGACATGTTGCTGTTTTCTGACCAACTAGTGATGAAAACCAGAAGAAACTGCCTTTCTACTATAGACTTCAGCAAAGTACATGTTTCTGGCTTGGAAATTTGTTTCTGAGTGCTTCTGGACAAAAGTAACAGCCTAGGTGACAACATGCTGTCAAAATGCTTTTCGGGCCCTGAAAACACTAAAAGTGACATGTTGCTGTTTTCTGACCAACTAGTGATGAAAACCAGAAGAAACTGCCTTGCTACTATAGACTTCACCAAAGTACATGTTTCTGGCTTGGAAACTTGTTTCTGAGTGCTTCTGGACAAAAGTAACAGCCTAAATGACAACATGCTGTCAAAATGCTTTTCGGGCCCTGAAAACACTAAAAGTGACATGTTGCTGTTTTCTGACCAACTAGTGATGAAAACCAGAAGAAACTGCCTTGCTACTATAGACTTCACCAAAGTACATGTTTCTGGCTTGGAAACTTGTTTCTGAGTGCTTCTGGACAAAAGTAACAGCCTAAATGACAACATGCTGTCAAAATGCTTTTCGGGCCCTGAAAACACTAAAAGTGACATGTTGCTGTTTTCTGACCAACTAGTGATGAAAACCAGAAGAAACTGCCTTGCTACTATAGACTTCACCAAAGTACATGTTTCTGGCTTGGAAACTTGTTTCTGAGTGCTTCTGGACAAAAGTAACAGCCTAAATGACAACATGCTGTCAAAATGCTTTTCGGGCCCTGAAAACACTAAAAGTGACATGTTGCTGTTTTCTGACCAACTAGTGATGAAAACCAGAAGAAACTGCCTTGCTACTATAGACTTCACCAAAGTACATGTTTCTGGCTTGGAGACTTGTTTCTGAGTGCTTCTGGTGAAAAGTAACAGCCTAAGTGACAACATGCTTTTCGGGCCCTGAAAACACTAAAAGTGACATGTTGCTGTTTTCTGACCAACTAGTGATGAAAACCAGAAGAAACTGCCTTTCTACTATAGACTTCAGCAAAGTACATGTTTCTGGCTCAGAAACTCGTTTCTGAGTGCTTCTGGACAAAAGTAACAGCCTAAGTGACAACATGCTGTCAAAATGCTTTTCGGGCCCTGAAAACACTAAAAGTGACATGTTGCTGTTTTCTGACCAACTAGTGATGAAAACCAGAAGAAACTGCCTTGCTACTATAGACTTCACCAAAGTACATGTTTCTGGCTTGGAAACTTGTTTCTGAGTGCTTCTGGACAAAAGTAACAGCCTAAATGACAACATGCTGTCAAAATGCTTTTCGGGCCCTGAAAACACTAAAAGTGACATGTTGCTGTTTTCTGACCAACTAGTGATGAAAACCAGAAGAAACTGCCTTGCTACTATAGACTTCACCAAAGTACATGTTTCTGGCTTGGAGACTTGTTTCTGAGTGCTTCTGGTGAAAAGTAACAGCCTAAGTGACAACATGCTTTTCGGGCCCTGAAAACACTAAAAGTGACATGTTGCTGTTTTCTGACCAACTAGTGATGAAAACCAGAAGAAACTGCCTTTCTACTATAGACTTCAGCAAAGTACATGTTTCTGGCTCAGAAACTCGTTTCTGAGTGCTTCTGGACAAAAGTAACAGCCTAAGTGACAACATGCTGTCAAAATGCTTTTCGGGCCCTGAAAACACTAAAAGTGACATGTTGCTGTTTTCTGACCAACTAGTGATGAAAACCAGAAGAAACTGCCTTGCTACTATAGACTTCACCAAAGTACATGTTTCTGGCTTGGAAACTTGTTTCTGAGTGCTTCTGGACAAAAGTAACAGCCTAAATGACAACATGCTGTCAAATGCTTTTCGGGCCCTGAAAACACTAAAAGTGACATGTTGCTGTTTTCTGACCAACTAGTGATGAAAACCAGAAGAAACTGCCTTGCTACTATAGACTTCACCAAAGTACAT